>NC_056733.1:1351865000-1351927500 GCF_019279795.1 Protopterus annectens | reverse complement strand
CCACAGGAATTACAGCTCATAGCATTCAGCCTTGCATCAACTGTCAGACTCATCTGTTAAATACCAAGCATTTGGTAAAATATGTTGCAGTTCTGTTCATGAAAGAGAGCTAAATGCATCCACTGTCCTGAAAGAACTGCAGTGTCTTCATCAAAACTCTGGCATTTCTTTTGTCATGATGTAGAACTGTCTAAGTTAATCCATGTTAACAGGGAGCACCTTGCATTCACTTTCTGGCAGAACTATACGTAGTTCCTACATTTCCAATACATTCTACTTTAAATATCATATGTTTTAATGGCTATTCTGTTTAGGAACACTCATAGTAACCACGGATTCCCAGCCCATTTTTAGTCCATGGCTAGAAGTACTAAATTTCTTAATCCGTTTCCTTGTTTATGATCTACAAAACTTGAGTAGTGAAATAACTGCAGCTGTGAGAGGGATTAACATTTTTAATGCACTGTGCTTATTCATAGCAGTGCTGCAGTTTGCTCTTGCAACCAGGAAGTTCATAGGTTCATAGGTAGGTACTAGGCTATTGGCCCAAAGGCCTATGTAAGCCTAGCCAACAAGGTTCCCTGGCTTACACCACCCAAGAAAGATATTTTCCTGTGCCACTGTCGAGCAGAGACACAGACGTGATCCCTGGGGTGTATTTCCTATTTCCCATCCACTCATCAAGATTTTTCTTGAAGAGTGCTAATGAAGAACTTTGCTTGACATAGATGGGTAGCCTGTTTCAGAGTATGGGAAGTCTCTGGGACAGGAATCTATCCCTCCAGCATGTCCTGTTTATTGTGCTGACAAGGTTTAGGTCCCTAGAGCATGTAGCTCAGAGGGATTGGGATTTCTTTAGGAGTAGCATGTCCAACAGCTCTGGGTTTGACATAGCTTTATATGTTAGGCAGAGATCACCTCGGAGCAGGCGATATGCTACAGAGTAAAGCTGGAGTTTTCTGAGGTGGTCAGTGTAGGGAATTTGTTTGAGGTCAGTAATCTTCTTTGTGAGGTACTTCTGTGGCCTTTCCAGCTGGTGCAGATGTCTTGTGAGGTACATTCTAAAAGGGGCGTTGTACTCTATAATGGGTCTAATGAGTGTCGAGTAGAGAAGAACAATGACCTCTTTTTTCCTGGATGAGAACCCTTTTATGTTGAGGTATGCCATGTAGAAGGACTTCCTGGCTACTGTGGCGATGTGACTATCAAAGGAAAGACTACTGTCCACCTGGGTCCCAAGGTCTCTTATCACACATTCGGTGTTAAGTAGATTGCTGCCTATGTGGTAGTTCATGGGTAAAGAGTTTTTACTAAAGGGGATGACACTGCACTTTTTGGCATTGAACTTGAGGCCATGGCTCTGACACCAGGCATCTGTCTCAGCGAGGCCCTTATGTAGGATGTCCACATTATTTGGGGACTTGACTATGGCTCCTCGTTTGCAGTCATCTGCGAACTTCATTAGTCAGAAGCCTTCTGTGTTAGCCTGTACTTCAGAGAAGTAGATGCCAAACAGGGAAGTCCCAGGACGGAACCCTGTGGTACTCCACTTGTCACTGCTTTGAGGTCAGATTTGGAGTCTGCAAGTTTTACAGTGTGGGTTCTGTCAGTGAGCCAGTTGGCAACCCATCTAACTAAGTATCAGTAACTTCTTGTCATTAATGTTAATCAACACTTGGTGGGTATAACAACTTGGTATATCTGTACACTAAAGTTTCTGTGATTTGGTAATGTATGTGTGTTCCGTTGGATAGAATGGAGAACTCTGTAATAGAATTTAATAAAGATTTAATGCAGAAATTGACATTTCACAAGTCACACCTTCTGATTTAAAAGCCTGTGTTTGCACTTGTTTCCTGCCTTTCCTGTTACTAGTCTAGTCCACATACAGATTTGCTGTATCCAGGACTCTTTATAAGCTTCTGAGCCCCCCAAGCCTTTCCATGTTGGAGGGAAGCCTTCTAGCTTATCAGTGGGAGTGGTAGGCATCAGGTAGCCTATCTATCACAAGAGGAGTGGTCCCTGGCCCAGAAATTGTAGCTATCGGCTGTTTGAGCAGTTTTTTTCCATCTCTTTCAAATTTCTGGTTTGAAAGCCGCACTTGTGCCTGTTCCCCACCTTTCCTATAACTAGCCTAGTCCGGTTACGGAGTTGCTGTATCCAGGATTGTTAGTAAGCTTCTGAGCCTCCAAGCCTTTCTGTGTTGGAGGAAAGCCTTCTAGCTTATCAGAGGGAGTGGTAAGCACTAGGTAGCCTATCCTCCATGGGAAGAGCGAGTTTTGGCCCAGAAATTGTAGTTTATTTGGCCGTTTGGGCTGTTTTCCATCTCTTTGTGTATAGTTCACAACACCAGTGTGCCACCCAGCAACAGCCCCTAAGGCAAGACAATGTACCTAACACTTTAGTCATAGGTGACTCTATAGTCCGGCACACTGATGTCTCTCTCACCAGGTTGAATAAGGAGAAAATTACAGTCAGCTGCCTGTCGGGTGCCAGGATCCGCCACATAATGCATGCACTCAAGTCACTCCACAACAAGTACAAATATGACTCTGTCATTGTCCATGTTGGAGTGAATGACTTGAGACGTACCTCCCTGGACTACATGAAAAGAGACATAGAAGAGCTCTCGGATCATGTGGCCCAGGCAGGTATGATGCTAGCCCTGAGTAGCATCCTGCCTTCACCCAGAATGATACCACAATATAAGGATAAAATGATTGACTTCAACAATTGGCTAAGCTTATGGTGTCATTCAAAGGAGATCCAGTATCTGTTTGCCTGGGATGACATGATGATGACACGATGCTTTGCCAGAGATGGTCTGCACCTGTCGCCCCTGGGATTCAGGTTACTGGCTAAGGCTCTTGCCACCCCTATAGTGCCTTTTTTAGGAAAACTTCAAAGGACAAAACCACCACCATAACAGGTACAAGCATGCAAAATCTGAAGGTAATGCTACTCAATGCTAGAAGTCTAAACCTCAAAATGCACTCTCTCGAGGCACTCCTAAAAATGGAGAACATCGATATCTGTGCAGTAACTGAGACCTGGTTCAAGGCTCCAGAGAGCACCCCTGCAATACCAGGCTACAACTCTTACCACACTTTTCGGCCACCAAACCAGGACAGAAACACTAAAGGTGGAGGAGTGTCAATATTCACCAAGGATATTCACACCACCAGGCTAGTTGGCCAACACAATGTGTCTGAAATTCTCCAAGTGCAACTAACACTAGGTAAGACTGCAATCCAAATTGTAGCTTGTTACAGATCCCCCCCATACCCCAAGATTCTCACTACACCTTTCTAAACATACTGGAAAATATTAAGATAGAACCAAACACCCTAATACTGGGTGATTTTAACTACCCTGCCATTAACTGGGAAAACTACTCATGTCCCAACACCTTTGCACAACAGTTCTTGGAATTCATAAATTCCAACGCCCTGGATCAACTAATCCATAGTCCCACCAGGGGCTCCAAAATCCTAGACCTGGTCATTACCAACATGGGAAATCAATGCTCCATACCTATGGTCACCCCCTCGTTAGTCAGGTCTGACCATAAGCTAATCACCCTTAACATCCACATCCCACCCCCACCCCCCAGTAAAGAAACCACCATAAAAAACTTCTCCAAAGCCAACTTCATGCTACTCAAGTCAGAAGTGACAAACTTCATGACACCCATGCAGATGGGAACTAAAAGTTCAAATGCTGAATCCTACACTATGGCACTGTACGAGCACATCCACTCATGCATGAATCGTGCCATCCCAAATAGAACCAAAATGCTCTCATCCAAAAAAAGGAAGCCAATCTGGTGGTCCCCTGCCATAAACAAACTTTACAAGAAAAGGAAGAAACTTTTGCAGAAAAGAGGAAAATCCCAGGATGCAAAAAACTCCCTTACTAGCCTCAGTAAGAAACTGAGATACCTCATAAAATCCTCCAAAGCTAGTTACGAAAATAAAATTGCCAAAGATTCCAAAGACAACCACAAAGCATTCTATAATTATGTCAAGAATCTAAATGGCAATGCTCAGATCTGCTCTGAGCTAAAACAGAATGACATTAAATATACTGATCCGAAGGATATTGCCAATATCCTGGCAGATCGATTCAGTGCCAACTTCACCCCACTCTCACCCCCTAAATGGCCCATCTCAATACCGGAAGATTGCCAAATTCCAGTAATAACGGCCACACAGGTACAAAACGCACTCTCTAAAGCCAAGAATACAGCATCCATGGGACCAGATGACATCCCGGGCTGTGTACTACATGAACTACAATATGAACTGGCACCTCACCTAAGTGTCATGTTTAATCATAGCCTCACCTCAGGTTTCGTGCCCACTGAGTGGCGCAGAGCTACAGTTATCCCAATCCACAAGGGGGGATCCACCTTGGATCCCGGAAACTACCGTCCCATCAGTCTGACCCTTATCTGCAAGGCCATGGAGCGTATTATCATGGAACTTATAAACAAAGACATTGGCAACCTTCAAACACTGGACCCCACCCAGTTTGGGTTTGTGAAGGGCCGATTTTGTCTCCTGAACCTGACTGACTTCTTTGAATCAGTCTCCAGAGCCATGGACAAGGGTAAGGTGGTCCGCACAGCCTATCTAGACCTTGCCAAGGCCTTTGACACCATCCCCCACTCTGGAATCATAGATAAACTTACTAAGTTGGGCATAAATCCCTATGTTACCCAATGGGTTGCTAAATGGCTTACTGATAGAACCCACACTGTAAAAGTAGCCGACTCCAAATCCAGCTCCAGACAAGTGACAAGTGGAGTACCTCAGGGTTCAGTCCTGGAGCCACTCTTGTTTGGCATCTACTTCTCTGAAGTACAGGTCAACACTAAGGGACTCTGGCTAACAGAGTTTGCAGATGACTGCAAACTGGGAGCCATTATTGAATCCCCAAATGATGTGGATACTCTACAAAAGGGCCTTACAGAAACAGATGCTTGGTGCCAGAGACATGGGCTCAAGCTCAATGCCAAGAAATGTATTGTTATCCCCTTTGGGAAAAACATGTATCCATGAATTACCATATAGGTGGCAGTACACTAAACACAGAAAGTGTGATAAGACACTTAGGGACACAGGTGGACAGTGGTCTGACCTTGATAACCACATCGCCACAACAGTCAGGAAATCCTTCTATGTGGCACACCTCATCACGAAGGGCTTTTCATCCAGAAAAAGGAGGTCATTGTCCCACTGTACTCATCCCTCATTAGACCCATTATAGAATACAATGCCCCATTTGGTATGTACCTCTCAAGATATCTGCAACAACTGGAAAGGCCTCAGAAATACCTCACTAAAAGAATCACAGGCCTAAAGCAGATGCCCTAGCTGACGCCTTAAAAACTCCAGCTATACTCTGTGCATATCGTCTACTCAGAGGCAATCTCTGCTTAACATACAAGGCCATGTCAAACCCAGAGCTGTTGGACATGCTACACTTAAAGAAATCCCAATCCCTCAGAGCTACGCTCCAGGGATCTAAACCTTGTCATCACAATAAACAAAACATGTTGGAGGGATAGGTTCCTGACCCAGAGACTCCCCAGACTCTGGAATAGATTGCCCATACATGTCAAGCAGAGTGCCTCTTTGGACCTCTTCAAGAGGAACCTTGATGATTGGATGGGAGAAAGGAAATTCACCCCAGGGATCACGTCAATTCGCCCTGCTAGACAGGGGTCCAGGAAAGTAAATAATGTGGGAAGAAATAGCCAGGGAATTGTTATGGCTAGGCTTGTATAGGCCCTAGGGCTGATAGCCTAGTACCAACCTATGAACCTATGAACCTATGAACCTTTCAACTTGCTGGCTTAAAAGCCTGCATTTGTACTTGTTCCCCACGTTTCCTCTAACTAGTCTAGTCCAGGTACAGATTTGCTGCATTCCAGGTCTCTTTGTAAGCTTCTGAGCCCCCCAAGCCTTTCTGTGTTGGAGGGAAACCTTCTAGCTTATCAATGGGAGTGGTAAGCATTATTTAGCCTAGCTACCACAAGAGGAGTGGTTCCTGGCCCAGAAATTGTAGCTGTTGGCCATTTGGGCAGTTTTTTTCCATCTCTTTCAACATTCTGGTTTAAAAGCCACACTTGCCCTTGTTTCCCACCTTTCCTGTAACTAGCCTAGTCCAGATAGAGAGTTGCTGTGTCCAGGACTGTTGGTAAGCTTCTGAGCCCCACAAGCCCTTCTGTGTTGGAGGAAAGCCTTCTAGCTTATCAGTGGGGGAGGTAAGCACTAGGTAGCCTGTCTACCATGAGAGGAGAGGTTATTGGCCCAGAAATTGTAGTTTATTGACCATTTGGACTGTTTGTCCATCTCTTTCAACTTTCTGGTTTAAAAGACCACATCTGCACTTGTTTCCCATCTTTCCTGTAACTAACCTACTGGTAGCACTAGAAAGCCTTAAACTGATACATGCCTTCTAGCTTAGGAGAGAGACTTTGGAGTGATTAAGTATCAGTTTTATGTACTTTCTTGCTGTACTTAACTGTTTTCGGCCTAAACATAGATTTTCCAGCATTTATTGTGATTTAAACGCTTGTTTTTTTCACATATTGTACTTATTTGACTGCCTGCACTTTTAAAAACGTTTTGTTTAAATAATTTGTTTAACTGTTGTAGGCTACACACTAAAGTGCAATAGCCTTTTCTGATTGTTTGTAGTCATTTAAAGCTGTTTTAAGTGTATTTTTTACTGTTTTTGCCTTATCTTTTCAAAAAAAAACAAAAAAAATCCTTGTTTTCCACCTTTCTAAGCTAGTATAGTCCAGTTTTCAGGCTAGTGCTGAATTCAGGGCTGTGATACTAGTTTCTGAGTTGCCCATACCTTACTTGGATAGAAGGAAGTTTCTCTGTTAACCTGTGAGACAGGGGAGCTTTGAGCAACCTATCTGTCCCTGGAGGAGTGGTTCCAGCCCAGAAGTTAGTAGTTTATTGGCCATTTTGGGCTAATTTCTATCTCTTTCATTTCCCTACTATAAAAACCGTGTTTGTACGGTTTTGCGCACAGGGCAGTGCCGGTTAGCTATGGTTAAATTATTCCCGGCTTCACTAAGTCTTCTATTCAGTTCCCTTGAAACTAGTCTAACTCTCAACCTAAGCACTCAAAAAGCATCTTACAGCGCATCACTTGCTCAGACCTAATAGCAAGCACTAATATACCCTGACACTGATTGCCCAGCAAGGCAAGGCTCTTTATTCACTCCTCACCAACCAAGTGACTAAGCAGCTCACCCTATTATTCAGGCATGACTAAAGGGCAATTTCAGGTGCACTCCCCAGTCCAGCTGGTGAATCTGGGTAACCTTGAGGCAATGTTACAACTGCCTCATGTACACAAACAACCCTCTCCTCCTACCACAAAACACTAACATATGCGAGAGATGCAATTATACAGCCAAACTGGAAGCTATGCTGTCTCCACCCAAGACTGAAACAGACAGACAAGAGGAGAAAGTTAACACTTGCACCACAAGTCCAGCCGCACACAGACCTACTAAAACAACACTAGCTAAAAATACACATAAATACACAAAATCATACTCGGAGGCTCTAAATAAAAACCTGCAAAAGCATCCGAGACCTCCAAAGCAGACACCCAAGCAACCTGCACTTCCCGTCACAAACCAGACAGCACATAAATCACAAAATCAGTGTGCCGGACAATCACAGCCCTTTACTCATTCACTCCAGAGCAGCTCAGGAAAAGCTGCTTGCTTAATTCCACCATAGGAACAGTGCAGCCTGAGCTCATTTTCAGAAAATCCATTTGTAATACCATACAGAAAACAAATGTTCATAACTCTTTAACTATAAGAGCTAGACTAAAAATGTAAACGCAAAAGTTGTTCAGCAGACACTGACCTTTCCAACAGTGTAAATGTTGATAGTGTATATCAAAGTCATTATTAAATATTTGGCAAGGAATGCTGATATTGTGCATATGTTTTACCTTTTTGGAAAAACAAAGTATGATATCTTGGTCAATGTACCATGCAGACCCATACAATTTAATGTAATTTGTTAGTATGAATGTCAGCTTTAAAATGATACCTTAACCATTAGTGCGTGATGTTCCTTTCTTGAGATATTCACAGAAATATGATTAATATAGTATTGTTCATAATTGATAAATAAACAAGGTATAATATCTCATCACCTGTAACAGACAGAGCCTACATATCAGCGTAGAAGTTGTGCATCTGAATGTCAGCTTCATAATGATGCATCATTTGTGTGATCACCATGCTCCCTTGCAAAAATATGGGCATAATAATGAAAAGTATTGTAAATGTATAATTTTCATAATTGTACAAGACTAAACAAACTGTGATACCTCTACATGTGTAGAGTGCACAGACACAGTTCTTTTACCATGTTGTAAGGAGTAACACTGTCTTCAAAATGAGATATTACTTGGCACACTGACATGCTCCCTTCAAAGTTATTTACCAAAATATGAAAAAAATCATAATTTCCATAACCTAATTCCAAACAAACTTTGATATCTGCACGTGTCCAACATACAGGCACAATTCTTTTACAATGTTGGAACCAGCAATACTGTCTTCAAAATGAGGTATTACTTAGCACATTTAAATGCTCCCTTGCAAAGTTATTTACCAAAATATGAAAAAAAAATCATAATTTCCATAACCTAAGTCCTAACAAAACTGATATATGTACACGTGTACAGCATTCAGAAGCAGTTGTTTTACCATGTAGACACATATGATTGTAATTATACACATTCTTGGTGTAGCCAACATACTTCTGAATGGGTACATGTAAAGAGAAAAGCAAGGTAAGGACCGCCACTCCACTAATGAACCCAGGACAGGCATGGGACAGTGGCAGGCAAGGCCATCTCATCTGTCCGATAGCTGTGCTGGCTACCCACTCAGACAGCCGATAACACTGCAGTCTCACAACCTCCTTCAGTGTCAGCAGTCTGCCTTACCTATGCCTTTTCTCTTTATATGTGTCCAATCAGCAATGGACCTAAGGGATCAATTTCCACCCATGACTGACAAAGCATGGAAACATGCCCAACTACTGAGTATAAGCAGAAGTACAGAAATACAAGCAGAAATGTCAAACTTATCTGGTTCATCCATGTAAGAATTAGTCACAAAAGTAATATTTCCAGTTATCGAATCGGACCATCACTCTGGTTACAATAAGACTCATCAGTTTTCCTCAGTGCACTATGTGCATATTGTTAACAGATAATAAATTATTCTTGAAAGCTGGATACATAAACAAAAATTATAATAACCATCACTGAAACCTGAGCTATAGATAACTTATACTTGTTACACCGTATCTGTATTGCGATCTTCAGTAGTCTGACCATGTATGCACAAGCACTTCCCTGGTACACAAATTCATTTTTTTCCCCTACCAACATCTTCATTACTACATGTTCCTAAATGACCCCTTCAGGAAAATGGTGAGATACGCACAATCACCATGTTGATAGTGTATATCAAAGTCATTATTAAATATTTGGCAAGGAATGCTGATATTGTGCATATTTTTTACCTTTTTGGAAAAACAAAGCATAATATCTTGGTCAATGTACCATGCAGACCCATACAATTTCTATGTAATTTGTTAGTATGAATGTCAGCTTTAAAATGATACCTTAACCATTAGTGCGTGATGTTCCTTTCTTGAGATATTCACAGAAATATGATTAATATATTATTGTTCATAATTGATAAATAAACAAGGTATAATATCTCATCACCTGTAACAGACAGAGCCTACATATCAGTGTAGAAGTTGTGCATCTGAATGTCAGCTTCATAATGATGCATCATTTGCGTGATCACCAAGCTCCCTTGCAAAGATATGGGCATAATAATGAGAAGTATTGTAAATGTATAATTTTCATAATCGTACAAGACTAAACAAACTGTGATATCTGTACATGTGTAGAGTGCACAGACGCAGTTCTTTTACCATATTGTAAGGAGTAAAACTGTCTTCAAAAATGAGGTATTACTTGGCACATTCAGATGCTCCCTTGCAAAGTTATCTACCAAAATATGAAAACAAATCATTTCCATAACCTAAGTCCAAAACAAACTTTGATATCTGCACATGACTACAACATACAGGCACTATTCTTTTCCCATGTTAGAACTATCAATACTGTCTTCACAATGGGGTATTACTTGGCACATTCAGATGCTCCCTTGTAAAGTTATTTACCAAAATATGAAAAAAAATCATAATTTTCATAACCCATGTCTGAAACAAACTTTGATATCTGCATATGAGTACAACATACAGACACCATTCTTTTACCATGTTAGAACTATCAATGCTGTTTTCAAAATGAGGTATTACTTGCACATTTAGATGCTCCCTTGCAAAGTTATTTACCAAAATATGAAAAAAATCATAATTTCCATAACCTAAGTCCTAACAAAACTGATATATGTACATGTGTACAGCATTCAGAAGCAGTTGTTTTACCATGTAGACACATATGATTATAATTATACACATTCTTGGTGTAGCCAACATACTGCTGAATGGGTACATGTAAAGAGAAAAAGGAAGTTAAGGACCACCACTCCACTAATGAATCCAGGACAGGCATGGGACAGTGGCAGGCAAGGCCATCTCATCTGTCCGATAGCTGTGCTGGCTACCCACTCAGACAGCCGATAACACTGCAGTCTCACAACCTCCTTCAGTGTCAGCAGTCTGCCTTACCTATGCCTTTTCTCTTTACATGTGTCCATTCAGCAATGGACCTAAGGGATCAATTTCCACCCGTGACTGACAAAGCGTGGAAACATGCCCAACTACTGAGTATAAGCAGAAGTACAGAAATACAAGCAGAAATGTCAAACTTATCTGGTTCATCCATGTAAGAATTAGTCACAAAAGTAATAATTCCAGTTATCGAATCTGACCATCACTCTGGTTACAATAAGACTCATCAGTTTTCCTCAGTGCACTATGTGCATATTGTTAACAGATAATAAATTATTCTTGAAAGCTGGATACATAAACAAAAATTATAATAACCATCACTGAAACCTGAGCTATAGATAACTAATACTTGTTACACCGTATCTGTATTGTGATCTTCAGCAGTCTGACCATGTATGCAAAAGCACTTCCCTGGTACACAAATGAATTTTTTTCCCCTACCAACATCTTCATTACTACAGGTTCCTAAATGAAACATTCACCCAAATGACCCCTTCAGGAAAATGCTGAGATACGCACAATCACCAAAATTATATATATATATATATATATATATATATATATATATATATATATATATATATATGCGTGTGGCCAATGTATATATGTGCAAGTACATTATGTACATACATATATATCCATATACACACATATATATATATATATATATATATATATATATATATATATATATATGTGTGTGTGTGTCTGTAGCAAGAAAAAAATCAGGGGTTTAGGAGGGTAGGCAGTTGATTAAGAATGGGGGGGGGGGTTGCTTGCAATGACTCCAAGCAGAAAAAAAAAAACACAACCTGACTTGTGCATTCATCAAAGTGATAACAACTTCTATTTATGTGAATAACAGAGTCAGCAGCTGAGACTTTTCCCAGAAAAGTGATAATGACTCAGTGCCATATTGTAACTGCACGCACTGCTAATGTGATAATGACCTTCCTTTCATTACTGCAAAGGTATGCATGCTGAGACACAGGTGCTAATTGCTGCACATAACCTGCTGAGTAGGCATTCATTATATTACATTGTGCAGCTGTTATGTAACACAGACTCATTATCATCAGTAAGGGGAAGACCTGAGTCATTCAGTCAAATAGTGTAACACTTAGATATTACTGAGCCCTTCCTCCCACCTAAATTCCACACATGACTGACAAAGCCAGGAGAAATGCACACAAAATATGGTAGCTCCATGCTGTCAGTAGTCACCTAGTGATAACCTTTATCTCACTCAGGCAGTATAATCACAAATAGAATAACACAAGCAGAAGTGATGCAACCCAATGTAATTTGCAGACCGACTTTCTATATGTCCCCAGTAACCCCTCCATTTGTTTGCATTCTGAATGCACAGGCACCTAAATGTTATAAATTTGGCCCAACAGTCACTTCAGCAGTGAGACCATGTATGCACAAGCACTTCCCTGATACACAGTGAATTATTTCCCCAAGCAACATCCTCGTAATTATATCCAGGTATACATGCACCCATATTGAAACATTTCCACAAGCAAGCCTTCAGTAACATTTCCTAGAATGTGCAACCATCGCATGAACACTTCACCCAAGCAACCCCATCAGTAGAATGTTGAGGTATGCACAATGTCCAAACTTAAACATTTCCCCAAATAAAATGTCTAACCACCAAAAAGAAGCATTCATCCATGTGATCCCTTCAATATAATGTATGCACAGGTACCAGAATGAAAGATTTCCCTGAAACAACCATCCAGTAACATTTCCTGGTATTTACAAGCACCAAAATGAAAAATTCAGAAACAAACACTGAATGTGCAAGTGGGAAATTGCATTACATTATCTGTTGAGTAGACATGCATCATATTCCTTTCTCTTTGCCTATACTCTGATATCAATTCTTGATAGGGAAGGTAATATCTGACCTGCAGTCCAAATAAATTCTTGGCCTCTTCCCATTCTGTTACCTTTCCCTTTCTAGTTGTTTGCTCCCAATACCTTGAAGTAGCTTCCCTTCTTGATGTGGAACCTCTTCGCTTGTTTTTCTGAGAGGTGGGCGGAATCCCACACACTCATGAGGAGAACATGCAAATTCTACACATGGAGGGTGACTGGACATCAGGATCAAACCTTGTACCTTGTGTCTGTGAGGTAAAGACCTTAGTAATAATGGATAGCATAGCATAATTGATATTTTTTTCCTCACAGCAGTACTAGGGCTCCTCTACCTACCAATCATAATTACGCCTATCTTCTGCTGTGTATCCAACCTGAAACTTTTCCTTCAAGTGTACATGTTCATTCCTGTCCAAGTGCATCTCCTGTAGCACTGCATTTTGCATTCTACACTTAAATGTATGCCATTACCTTTTATCTGTACTGGAAAGGCCATTTACATTTCAGGTTAGAATAGCTGCACTGTCTATAGTAACCAGTAAACATTACTACCACTAATAATGCTAGACATTTTTGCACATAATACTCCATCTGGCAGCTTAGATAAATACACTTGCAGTTAACAGGCAGGTAAACTTCTACATATTAGCATTTTTTCACTCCTTTTAGAATTTTGTACTTTTTTTTCCAAAATACAGTAGTGCACAACCTACACACCCTTTCCTTTCTAAAACACACAAATAACACGATGCATAATTCTGACATTATGTTATATTGGATCTTATTATATCATAAATATAACAGAAATCAATTTAAAAGAAGCATGCAACCCTTCCACCTAAAACCTAACACACCACCTACATGAAAACTCTCATAAGCTTTACTTACTTTGAGGTTATTCATGCTACAGCAAATTATTTCACCTGTGGTTCATAGGTTCATAGGTTTATACTTGGCTATCTGCCCTAAGGCATTTATAAGCCTAGCCCAAAGTTTTGTGGCTTACGCCACCCCTTATATGAAAAAATACTGTGCCCATTAGTTTGTTGTGCCTCTGTCCAGCAGTGACACAGAGATGATTCCCGGGGTAAACCTACGATCTCCCATCCACAGGTCAAGATTTCTCTTGAACAGAGCCAGCAAGGTGCTCTGCCTCACATGGACCGGGATTTTATTCCACAGCATAGGGAGTCTCTGAGTGATAAATCTATCCCTCCAGCATGTCCTATTTATATCCGTATAAGGTTTAAGTCGCTACTCTAGTGGTTTTGGTGGATTTGGATTTTTGAGGTGGAGCATGTCCATTAATTCCGGGTTGGACATGGCCTTGTATGTCAGGCACATGTCACCTCTGAGCAGATGGTATGCGACTGAATAGAGCTGGAGTTTCTTCAATCTGGCAGCATATGACAAATTTTGGAGTCCCTTTATCCTTTTGGTGAGGAACTTTTGGGGTCTCTCCAATTGCTGCAGATGTCGGGTGAGATACATCCCGAATGGGGCATTGTACTCGATCATTGGTCTGATAAGTGAAGAGTACAGGGGAACAATGACCTCACTAGATCTGGATGTGAATCCCTTCATGATCAGGTGGGCAATGTAGAAGGTCTTTCTAACCACTTTAGCAACGTGAGTGTCAAAAGAAAGGCCACTGTCAACCTGGGTCCCCAGGTCCCTGATAACCTCTTCTGTGCTTAGTGGATTGCCACCTATATGGTAGCTTGGGGTTACCTTGTTTTTCCCGAAGGGTATGACTATACATTTTTGGCGTTTAACTTCAGGCCATGGCTCTGGCACCAGCTATCTGTTTCCGTGAGTCCCTTCTGAAGGATATCCGTGTCCGATGCACTTTCCACTATGGCCCAGTTTGCAGTCGCCTGCAAACGTTGTCAGCCAAAGTCCTCACATGTTGGCCTGTACTTCTGAGAAGTAGATGCCGAACAATAGGGGCCAAGGACCGAGCCCTGTGGGACACCACTTGTGACCGGCTTGAGTCTGACATAGCACCAGCAACTCTAACCCTGTGGGTTCTGTCCTTAAGCCAGTTTGCAATCCATCTTGTGACATATGGGTTTACATTTAAGCTGGTAAGTTTTTCTACAATACCCGAGTGGGGTATTGTGTCAAAGCCTTGCAAGGTCAAGGTAGGCTGTATGGACTGCCTTTCCCTCATCAATGGCCTTGGTGACTGTTTCAACGAAGTCGACCAAGTTCAAAAGGCATGATCTGCCCTTGACGAAGCCAAACTGGGTCGGGTCCAATGTCTGCAAGTCCCCTATATCTTTGTTTATGAGCTCCATTATGATCCTCTCCATAGCTTTGCAGACTAGACTTGTTGCTTATGGGGTGGTAATTACCAGGGTCCGTGAGAAGCACCGCCTTTGTGGAGTGGGACCACAGTTGACACGCCACTCCTTGGGCACGTATCCTGTGGTAAGGCTGAGATTAAACAGCTGCCTTATGTGTGGGTTTAATTCCTCATTTAGCTCGTGTAGCACACAGCCGGGGACACCATCCAGTCCCATTGATGCTGTGTTTTTAGCTTTAGAGAGAGCAGCTTTCACCTGCGCATTTGAGATGTCTGGGAGGCTACACTGGCTGGGATAGTTATCTCCTTTAGGGGAGAGGGGGGTGAAGTTTACACTGAACCTGTCTGCCAGTATGTTGGCAATGTCTGTGGGTTCAGTGATTTTTGTATCATTTTGGACTAATTCTGAGCATATCTGGGAGTTTCCACCCAGGTTCCTAACATAGCTGAAAAAGGCCTTATGATTGTTCTTTGAATCCATGGCAATTTTTCTCTCAAAATTGGCCTTAGTTGATTTTATGAGTGCTCGTATTTTTTACTAATAATGATCAGGGTGACTTCCCTTTTATGGATTTTGTTCTATCATGTAATAGCTTTCTCCTCTTATTGTAAAGTTTGTTAATGGCTGGGGTCCACCAGGCTGGATGTTTGCCCTTTGTGGAAAGAGTCTTGGTTTTATTTGGGATTGCCTGATCCATGCAGTCCTGGAGGTGTTCATAGAAGGCATTTGTAAGGGCTTCGCAGCTTGGGTTGTGGTTTCCACTGGCTCAGGGGCCTTGAAGGATACCACACCAGTCTTGAGTAGTGTGAAGTTTGCTTTAGAGAAGTTCTTCACTGTGGTCTTTTGTTTGGGGTGGGGGGGATGTGGATTTCCAGTGAGATTAGTTTATGATCAGATCTCACCAATGAGGGATATACTTCGTGTGGAGCATTTTGTCCCCATGCTTGTGATAATGAGATCTAGTATATTTTCTCCTCTTGTGGGAACAGTGACTAGCTGTTCCATGGCATTTGAATTTATGAACTCCAGGAACCGTTGGGCTAGAAACTTAGGGCTTGAGTAATGTTCCCAGTCTATATTCGGGTAGTTGAAGTCACCCAATATGATGGTGTTTGGAGATACATTTATACCCTCCAGTGTCTTCAGGAAGGCTGTGTGGGGTTCCTGAGTTTGAGAGGGTGGCCTGTAGCATGCTACATTTTGTAGAGCAGTTTTGCCTATGGTTAGTTGCACCTGGATGGTTTCCGAAGCTTCGTGCATTGCCACCAACCTGGAGGTGTGGGTATCCTTTATGAATATGGATACACCCTCCTTTTGTGGTGTGGTCCGGGTTTTGAGGCCGGAACACATGATATGAGGTAAAACCTAATAGTGCCGGGGTGCTCTCAGGAGCCTTGAACCAGGTTTCAGTTACAGCACAGACATCGATGTTCTCCATACTGAGAAGAGCCTTGAGTGCGTGCATTTTGAGATTTAGACTTCTGGCATTGAGCAGCATTACCCTCAGTTTCTTCCCATTTTTGTTTTCTAGGGTGGTAGGTTTAGAATTTGAGCCTTGCCTAAAAAAGGCACTATGGGGGTGGCAAGAGCCTTAGCCAATATCCGGAATCCCAGGGGTGACATGTGCAAGCCGTCCCTTGCGAAGCAGCGTGGCTTGTCAAGCAAGTCATCCCAGGCAGACAAACACTGGATCCCCTTTGAATGACACCAGACATTAAACCAATTGTTAAAGCTGATCATCTTGTCTCTATATTGTGGCATCATTCTTGGTGAAGGAAGGATACTGCTCAGGGTCAGGGTCATACCTGCCTGGGCTACATAATCAGAGAGCTCCTCTATGTCTCTTTTCATGTAGTCCAGGGAGGTATGTCTCAGGTCGTTCACACCAGCATGGACAATGACTGTGTCATATTTGTACTTGCCGTGGAGTGACCCGAGTGCTTGTGTTATGTGGCGGATTCTAGCGCCCGATAGGCAGCTTACTGTGACCCTCTCCTTGTTCAGCCTGGTGAGTGGGACATCAGTGTGTCTGACTATGGAGTCACCTATGACAAGTATGTTTGGTGTTGTATTTGGCCTTAAGGGCTGTGACTGCTTTGCACACTGATTTTGTGGTTTATGTGTTGCTTGTGGGGTGTCTTGAGGTAGCAGTTGTTTGGGTGTCTGCTTTGGAGTCCTCTGCTGTTTAGGTAAGTTTTTACTCAGAGCCTCTGAGTATGTCTTTGTGTGTTTATGTGTTTGATTCAGTGGTGTGGTAGCATTATGTGAGGCTGGTTTTGTGGTGTGTATAGTTGCCTTCTCCTCCTGTCTGGTCTTGCCAGTCCTGAGTTGAGAGAGCTCAGCCTCCAGTTTGGCTAAATAGCTGCATCTCTCGCAAGTATTTGTGTTATGTGGGAGGAGGAGAGGGTTGTCTGTGTACATGAGGCAATTGTAACATTGCCTCAATATTCCCAGATTCACCAACTGGGCAGGAGAGGACACCAGCATCTGGCCCTTCGACATGCTAGAAAAATTAAGAAGTTAGGTATGAGACTGAATAAGAGAGGACTTAGTAAGGAAGTGGGTACTCCTGGGGGGGTTTCGCAAGTGAGGGACTTTGTATAATATAGAAGTGACAAGTGCTGAGCTTTTTTGTTTTTTTTTTTTTTTTTTTGAGGAAAAAAAAAAAAAAACTTTTAGGAACAAGTGCTGCGCTTTTTAGTCATTAGTTATAATGTTAATTTCTTTCCATCACCAGACAACTGCAAACATCTAGTAAAAAATGTAATATTTCACTAAAGTAAAAAGCAACAATAGTCTGCCCATAATCTAATGTTGCACCTGTTTACTAAATGCTTTCTTATACTGCAATTACCAAGGAAGTGCTTTTATTTAGATACCAGTAATTTCCCTTCTTCCTATACTTTAATTTCCCCCTTTTCAGAAAGGTTCATGCCATTGCCCTTTTAAATAAAAGTGTTCTTTCGCTAGCAAGATAGATTGATTTTATGTTCATAGATTGGTACTAGGCTAACTGCTAGTGGGCCATTTTAAGCCTAGCCAATTATCCTATCAAAATAACTGTACCAATGACAGGTTTCTTCACCACATATCTTGCCCAGACCACCAAAAATAGCCACTTATTGTCTTCAGTGCTGGAAAGTGTTTGATATATATAAATATATATATATATGTATATATATATATATATATATATATATATATATATATATATATATATATATACACACATATATATAAACACACACACACACATACAGAGCAATGATTAGTTTGAATGCAGACATAAAATTCAAGAGAAACAGTGACTAAATGACACACACTACAGTTTCTGACTTTACATCCTTCAGAAAATGCACGCTAAACACCAATGCTGTTATTCTAGCAACTTTAAGTTTATAATAGCAATATTTAAAATATGTCCCTATTTTAGGGCATTCCCCCCATAACGTTAAGCTTTAGCCAGGTTTCATGCACTAAAGGTTTAATAAGTACACTCGCCATAACTGAATTTCTCGACAGATGGCAGCCCTATTTCACGCATATATAGTTTATGTATTATGACTGCACTGTATTTCATGCATATCTTAGCTTGCAATTTCTCCCTCTATATATATTTAAACATATACATTTCTCAATGCAGTGACTGAAATCTTGAAAATTTTTTTCTGTGGAGCTTTTCTCCCAGGGACTTCGCTGAAATGGGCTTTCATTCAGTCGGACTATCCTGGTTAATAAGTATTAATTAAATAAATCGATCTTGAAGTCTTACCCCATCTACATTCAATCTTACTATATTCACCTTTGTTTAGAATATTATTGACTAAAAAAAAACGTGATGTCTTTGCTCTTCTTTGTGCTGAGGGTCTTGCCTAAAGCGATCAGAAGGACAGTCCACTTATTAGGTCAGCGAATGGTAATTATAAAAATAAACGGTGTGCGTGGCTTGTTACATCCCATCTACTGTAGTCCTCACTCAATACCTATGGCTGTCAATCATGACTATTAGGTAGGCAGTGCTAGAGGAGGGTTTACTACAGCTGTAGTACTTCGTTAACCCAGCCATAGTGGTACTGTCACCCAACTATAATGATTTGTACTTTACTTACCCACTTAGCAAGCAAGTGTCAAACATAACTTTCTATTGCTTTCATTAAATGGGCTTGTGTAACTTCTCTCAGAGTCAGAACAAATTTCATTAAAGCGGAGGTATGTTTCATCTTTAATCTACTGTTGATCTCCATGTATATATGTACGCATGGGGTGATAACGCATAACTACCACCTTCAAATGCTCCCGTTCGGACAATATCAATTCAGAATCTATAGTGTTAAATGCGTTTGGTTGTGAGCTGACAAATGAACAGTGTAAAATTGTGTTTTTGTTTTTTTTTTTTTTTAGTACGGTGTGATTTTCAGTAGCTTTAAATGTTTCTGCAGCAAATAACCACGTCGATAACATGCAACTTAATCACAGTCAATCCAAAGAGTATAATATACGTAAGGAATGAATACAGGAAGACCAAAAAAGAACTGTGGAAAATATTATCTGGCACAATTCTGCTGAGCTAGGACTTCCAGTGAACAACTCACCTCTACTCTGGGAAAGGACTCCATTGTAGCCTTACTTTGCTTGATTTTTTTATGTTGCAAGATCGTCGTAGCATCGCTATTATTCTACAGTCAAAAACCTGCATACACACACAGAAAAAGGAAAGGATATTGCTTCTGCTAAACCTGCTATTTAATTAAAAAGATCAAAGAAAATTAAGATCGGGGGTGGAGGAGTTATGCCAGTGGCAGCTTGACATGGATTAATCCGATTGGCTGCCACTGCTCACTCCTTGCAATGCACAGAGAATCAGCTTATTAAGATTACTTGTATAAATAGCCGATTTACTCAAAAAAGTTAAATATGAACATCATGCAACTCCACAATGAAAAGTAAGTTGAGAAAGTACATGAACAAGTTCACATACTTTTTCAACTTATTTTTTAACAGTGGAGCTGAAATACGGCTATAAAGTTAGATGCGCTTATGAAAGGGACTCGGCTGTAACTACATTTAATTTCTAGCTTCTCACAGTGCGCTTGGAGGTAAGCACAGAGGCACTGTGAGAAGGTACTCAGGGTTAGTGGTGCAGCATGATACCTCCGAGATCATCCATGTGAAACTAACATCGGGCACATCTGCAATGCAAATTGTGGCCTGCTACAGATCACCCTCCATGACCCAGGACAACCACTCCACCTTTCTGGAGACACTAGAAAACATGAAGGTCCTACCAAATACCCTGATATTGGGTGATTTCAATTACCTACCATTCACTGGGAAAACTACTCGAGTACATATTCCCAGGCCCAGCGCTTCCTGGAATTCATCAACTCAAATGCCCTAGATCAGCTGGTAAACTCCCTTACCAGAGGTGAAAACATATTGGACCTGGTTATCACCAACATGGGCGACAGGTGTTCCACACCAGAGGTCAACCCATTACTGGTTAGATCAGACCATAAACTAATCACTCTGTATGTCCACACCCCACCACCACCCCCAACTAAGGAAACCACAGTAAAAAACTTTTCTAAAGCAAAGTTCACCTTACTTAAGACAGAGGTGGCAAGTTTCACAGCCCCCACGCTAAAGGATAACGCTGCCCAAGATGCAGAAACCTTTACAAATGCACCTACAATGATGTATGGATCCTGCCATCCCTAGCAAAACCAAGACTCACTCCTCTAAGAGAAGGAAACCAGTTTTGGTGGACCCCTGCAATAAACAGGTTATACAATAGAAGGAGGAAACTAGTTCAGAAAAAAGCAAATCCCAAGAAGGAAAGACATCCCTGATCAGTATCAGTAAGAAACTGAGGTCCCTCATGAAATCATCCAAGGCTAACTTTGAAAGAAAAATAGCCAAGGATTCAAAAGATAACCACAAAGCCTTCTTTAGCTATGTTAAGAACCTAAGTGACAACTAGCAGATATGCACTGAACTAGTGTAAAATAGCACAAAATATACTGAACCTACTGATATTGCCAACATCCTGGCAGATAGATTCAGTGCAAACTTCACCCCTCTCTCACCTCCAGAAGGGCCCACAACAATACTGGAAAAGTATAGTGTCCCAAACATCACAGACGCACAGGTGAAAACAGCCCTTTCAAAAGCCAAAAACACAGCATCAATGGGACCAGGTGGTGTCCCAGGCTGCGTCTTGCATGAACTACAGAATGAACTAACCCCCCAACTAAACATGCTGTTCGACCTCAGCCTCTCCACAGGCTACATGCCCATAGAATGGCGCACAGCAACAGTTATTCCTCTCCACAAAGGAGGGGCCACAACTGACCTTGGTAACTATCACCCCATAAGCCTGACTAGCCTGGTCTGCAAGGCTATGGAGCGCATCATCATGGAACTCATTAACAAAGACATTGAGAACCTCCAAACACTTGACCTGACCCAGTTTGGCTTTGTTAAGGGCATATCATGCCTAATAAACCTGGTTGATTTCTTAGAGACAGTCACCTAAACCATAGACGAGGGAAAGGTGGTTCACACAGCCTACTTTGACCTCGCCAAGGCTTTCAACACCATTCCTCACTCTGGTATTACAGAAAAACTCACCAGCCTGAACATAAACTTCTACGTCACGAGATGGGTTGTCAACTGGCTTACAGACAGAACTCACACGGTAAGAATAGCGACCTCCAGGTCCGACTCTAAACCAGTCACAAGTGGTGTCCCACAAGGCTCGGTCCTGGGACCCCTTCTGTTCATCATATACTTCTCAGAAGTACAGGCAAACACAGGAGGACTATGGCTAACAGAGTTCATCGATGACTGCAAACTGGGAGCCATAATTGACTCTCCAGCTGACATGGACATCCTCCAAAAGGCCCTTACTGAGACAGACACCTGGTTTCAAAGTCATGGCCTCAAGCTAAATGCCAAAAAATGCATAGTCATCCCGTTTGAGAAAAACAAAACACCCACAAATTACCACATAGGTGGCAGCCCCCTCAATACAGAAGAGGTAATAAGAGATCTGCATACCCAGGTAGATAGTAATCTCTCCTTTGACAGTCATATTGCCGAAGTAGTTAGGAAATCTTTCTATGTGGCCCATCTAATTACTAAAGGGTTCACATCTAGAAATAAAAAGGTTATAGTGCCCCTCTATTCGTTACTCATTAGACCTATCATAGAGTACAATGCCCCATTTGGGATGTACCTCACAAGACACTTCCTACAGCTGGAAAGACCACAAAAGTACCTCACCAAGAGGATTACTGTTCTCAAACATATGTCCTATGCAGCCCGACTGAAAAAACTCCGGCTGTACTCAGTGGCATATTGCTTACTCAGAGGTGATCTCTGCCTGACTTACAAAGCCATGTCCAACTCAGAATTGATGGACATGCTCCAAGTCACTGCAGGCCACGCCCTCTAGTGAGCTAAACCTCGCCACAACAGTAAATAGAACATACTGGAGGGATAGATTCCTGTCACAGAGACTCCCCATGCTTTGGAACAAAATTCCAAATTACATCAGGCAGAGCCCCTCACTAAAACTCTTCAAGAGAAACCTTGACGAGTGGATGGGTAACAGAAAATACACCCCTAGGATCACATCATTGGCTCTGCTTGACAGAGGATCAGTTAATTAATCAATGGGGTGACAAAAAGCCGACACACTCTGACTAGGCTTATAAATGCCCTCGGGCAGATAACCTAGTACCTACCTATGAACCTATTTGGTATCAAGACACCACTGTTTTGTTTAGTTAAAATCTGATAATCATCAGCTGATCATGTATACCTTATAATTTGAACACTGTATTTGGAGTAGATATTTAACATGAGTGCTTCCTTTTTGTTAAAGAGTTACCTCAAACTCACTGATGTATGCTGTACTGTGAGACTCCATCTTGGCTGTTGTTTCATAAAGGAAACAGTAACTTGTGGATATCCATGCGTAACTATAAATCAGCCTCTCAGCTGAAGACAGTACTCCTCATCCTCTGCACAAATCTCTCGCATACTTTTAAAAGAAACTGCAAGTGGTTTCAAAAACCTTTGGTACATAAAAGCATAATGTTCTGATTTTACCAGTGTGAACAAGTCCCAGCTTTGATTTGTGGAACTTACTTGCCCTCTGTCATCATTTTGTCAGACTAGTACTCAGGATCTGAGTGCCTGCTATGGCTGATGCTTAAAACACTGAGGAAAAGTTTCCAGTCATAAAAAATAAAAGTTAAGTAGTTAGAATAGCATGTACATTTCTAAAAATATGCAGAAGTATTATTGAATTTGAGCGCTGTGGAATAAGGCCTGAAATGTTAATGAGCCCCGTCCTGTAGTCTCGCTTTTGATCACCTCAGCATCCATTTTCTGCTGTATGATTCTGAGTAACCAGATAGTGCTCTGCGGCTGCCAGCTGAAGAGGCATCTGTACGTACTGGGTTTAGCAATGAAAGACATAACACCCTGCCCACGATTAAAATGCATTTAATGCAGTTTGCAGCTACATATTTAAAAGGCATTTCTACTTTCATTAACATTTCCTCTTTCACACCTCCATTCTGACTGCTGTATCAGTCACTGCCTAACTATTTTGCAACACCCTGTCCACAATTAAAATGCATTTAATGCAGTTTACAGCTACATATTTAAAGGGCATTTCTTCTACTTTCATTCAAATTTCCTCCTGCACACCTCCATTCTGACTGCTGTATCAGTCACTGCCATACTAATTTGCAACACCCTGCCCACAATTAAAATGCATTTAATGCAGTTTGCAACTACATATTTAAAGGGCACTTCTACTTTTATTAACATTTCCTCATGCACACCTCTATTCTGACTGCTGTATCAGTCACTGCCATATTGTTTTGCAATATGTCTGTCCTTGTTTTCATTCCCCTTACTTCTTCCTGTTGCTAACATTTCCATCCCCTCGTCACATTGAATTATTTCCTGTACAAATGTGCATATGGTATATACTATTTATGAAAAGGTTATACTACTAAACCTCTGACTAAAATTCAATAAATTACAACACTAAAGACAAATGTCCAAAACATGAACTGGTGAGAATTCAAACCATAAGCATTTTTATTGGGCGGGGGGGGTAGAAGGAAAATCCCTTGCACATCCCAATGAGGAACACTAGCCTGTCACACCCCTGAGCTTACATATGCTATCCCTTTGGCTGCCCAAATATGAATAAAAGGGAAATCTTCCAAAACAAACAAATCACTGCCAACATACAGACAGATAAAAACTGAACCAGCAGTGAGGTCCAACAGAAAACAGTTACTGTCATTTTGTTCCTTGGCATCTTGTGTCTTATGCACATGAAGGGGGAAGAGGAATTTAGCAACCTATAGAGAAGCCATGTAAAAACTGGATACCTACCATTTAGTTTGTCAACTTTTTTATTTTCCTTTTTAAATATTTTGGCACTCTAAGACCACATGGATTATCAAACTTCCCCCTTCTCCTCACTTGATCTATTAATTTTACCTTGGGGCACGAACCCCCTAGTTTATTTATTTTCCAGGATTACAAGAGTCAGGCTCAGAAGCTAAAGCTGTCAAATGCTGAGGTGAGGGGGGGGGGGTGCATTTGTATGCACCTAACTCCCTCTACCCATGGATGTGACTTCTGAATACTGTTTGCATCCCTGGAGCACTGGTGCTTCCACACATGGTCTGCAATGCAAAGCTGATGCAATATGGTCTTCATGGTCCTTCTGTCTGTAAACCAACTGTGATCCCTTCTTCAAAGGTGAGCCAGCTGATATTTGCTGCCCCCCCAACCCCATGCCACTATATCCAGCTCTGAGACAACTCATTGAACCCAAGTGGTTTGTTGCATATGTCAGGGCTTTATCCAACTTTGCCAAAGGATGTCTATCCCTTGCAGTATGGTCTTGCCAAGCTTTGGTGTATGTGTGCACCTTTACTGCAGGTATAGCGTACTTCTCTCTATTGAAATGCAGCATGAGATTTATTTTGAAACAAATTGTTTTGTATGCAAGGATGACTTCTGTCTGAGTATTGTCTGTTATATTGAGTACCTGTATGACTGCATGTTTTCTGTCATTATCTGTTATTACCTATGAGCTCTTCTTCCTGGGTTTCCACTCCTTATGTCTATTTAACTGGAATATGTAGGTTAACAGATGCATTAGTAAATAGCTATATAAGTAAATTGCAAAGTTTCTTTAAGGTATGAATGGCTTTTCAGATAAGGCATATGAGCACCTGTACCTTGTCTGAACTCTGATATGTTACATAAGGAGAGTCTGGTCTAAATGGGGGGATGTATCCCTGGAGAAAATGCCTGAATGAAAGACTCAGTGCTTGCACAGTGAAATATCAATAGATTGTGACATGACAATGTCAAAGAATGAGCAGAGTGTGCGCGTGGACGTGCTTGTGTGTGTGTGTGTGTGTGTGTGTGTGTGTGTGTGTGTGTGTGTGTGTGTGTGTGTGTGTGTGTGTGTGTGTGTGTGTGTGTATGTGTGTGTGTGTGTGTGCGTGTGTGTGTGTGTGTGTGTGTGTGTGTGTGTGTGTGTGTGGGCATACGTGTATTTGAATGTGTCCATGCATGATACATTCGTTATCTAACTTCAGGATACAAAAAGCCAAAACTGGAAATTCAAGAAGCAGCAGGCACCCCTTAAATGTTTGAAAAAGTTAAAAAGTAGAGTTCAGATTGTACTTCATGCATCTTTGTAACTATTGTCTGTATTCAAACTTAAAACAAAGAAATTCTGTTAAAATAAGTGCTTTATCTTATACAAACATTTTCAGTTGTTTGTTACTTGGTTGATGTCATTTTTCTGAATTGTTACTATTATTGCTGGGGAAAACATGATGGCACCAAGTAAAATTAAATCACGTAAGGAAAACGCTTATGTGGGCTGAGGAAGCTTACTCTTTTGTTAGGAGCATAATATTTAATTAATAATAATAATAATAATAATAATAATAATAATAATAATAATAATGGTAAATGTGATAAAGTGAGCCAATAAGAAGAATGAATGTATGTCTTCAAGAGAGCTTATCTCATTATGAGAACATTTTTTTTAAACTACAACTACATTACAAGATACCTCAGCCCAAACACTAACTGCTTAATAATTAATCTTATTCATATCCAGTGGATTAGTAAATACATAATTAGCTTACTTTATTTATTATATTTCTGACTGTTGTTCTAAAACATGGACAACAAAGTATGATTCACTAATGCAGATATACACTTAAATTAATGTAATCCAAGCCTGCTCATAAAATAGCTTGTAACTTTTGAACCTTCACGAGTTATAAAATAAACAACTAAATACGGAGAGACAACACACAGGCTCTGGCATTGTACAGCCTACACATGCATAATCTATGAACCTAGAGTCTGTAACAGTTTACTAAAAGAATGCTAAGCAGCCCATCCCAATATTTTTCACGTTAGTCAAATTGAAGATAAACACAGCTGACTTTTAAAGACACCCTCTCCACCCTCTAATTACATGGAAGAATCTCTTCTTTGTTTATTTTATTAGCCAAGCAGTTTAACCACAGTTGTAACCATTTCAAGCTCTGGGCATCTGTGCCTGACATGCCTTGCAACATGGCAAAACAGTAATTTTCAAGTCTGCCATGGTTCATTAGATCAAAATACAAACCTCAAACGCCAGGAAGGTTTCATACATTTTGAAACAGTTTCAGTTAAAAGAGAGAGAGAATTGGATTTCTGTGAAGGACAGCTTTAAATGTTGTTTTGTCAAAATTGGTGATTTTTTTTAAATAAATGTTTATCTTGTATTTGTATTTTGTGCTTCTTCTTATTTCTGACTGCTTGATTTATGGACCTTTCTTTCTAATTCCACCTCCTTGGCATGCATATCTGTGTGTGTGTGTATGTGTGTGTGTGTGTGTGTGTGTGTGTGTGTGTGTGTGGTTTTGTCTTTTTGTGCATTTTTTATAGGTGTATATTATAACTATTCCACAGAACGCTAGTAACTTGGGTTCAGCACCAGATTATAGGTTAAAGCTAGTATTTTGTACATTAACAGTTGTACCGTATATCCAGCTTCAGGAGCATAAGAAATGTGAAAACCCTGTATCACTAACTTTATTACTGAGCAATTCTTTGGTTAACTGGTGTAACATTAGAGCCAGCAGTGTTATAGAGGAGGTATAAAGGAAAAAGCTGAAATGACTGGGAAATTAATAGAAACATAGTTGCTGGCATTTATATCCAAAGGAATAAGTTTGATCAGTTCTAGAGTATGGGTGTTTTAAGTAGCTCTTCCGTTTTCGAGACTTTGCCATTTCCTCCACTGTGGTGCGATCTCGGAGTTGGTATATTTAAGTAGGGGGAGTGTGGGGGGATGTGGGGCAGTTTATTTTGTGTTTGTTTTTTTTTTTTCTGGAGCAGCGATTTTTTCCCTGGAAAAAAATCTATGTTCCATTTGTTTGGAATTTTGTATTTTAATTTTTTTGGGGGTTGATTATACAGCGTTTGCTATTTTAAGCGTTCGCTGTTATAATATAGACCCTGCAGGTAATTCATATATTTATACAATTTTTGTGGCTCAGTTTTGGTCTCTAGGGCTCTTATGACCAAAAAGTGTCCTCACTGTATAAAGAAAATGATCTGCCCATACACTGTCCTGAAGTATTGCTATAACATAAGATAATACAACACAGTAATCCAAAAACCCGGGCTACTAAAAATGTCTGGGTGCTATTAGCTTGTGATAGACTTGCTTACTACTACTGCGTTTGAAAAGGAAGTGTTTTAACTCCCACTAGTTTGATCTTCTGTAACTACTTAGCCCTTCAAGCACCTGACACTATAAAACTGTCTAGCCCTACTAAAACCCTAAATCTAATCTTAAAATGCCCACCTAGATCCTAACCAAGATCCTAGTACTCTTACCCTAAAACTCCACCAAACATTCTAGCTTTTTTTCAAAGGACACAAAAAATAATAATATAGTTTTGTAGACACCATTACTATGTATCGCATAGTGACTACGAAAGTATGTGCATGTATCGTTTTATTTAATTTTTTATTTCCTTTTTAATTATACTTGTCAATGTAGTGAGTAGCCAAACTGACTTTAGTATTGGTCAGCTCAAACAGTATATATTTTGTAATAGAGTTAAAATGATAGGCTGCTGATTTGGGGAATCTAATCTAATAAAACAGATCAAACACAATGGTTAGAATATAGTAGGCATAGAAGATTTATATTTGTAATATCTTAATTTTATAATCAATATATACGACAAAATGTTATCTGTATAATGAACAGAGAGGTACCACTGATGTGGAAGAAAAAGTAAAAAGATTCCTTTTAACTCTTTATTCATTTATTTATTTTCTGTTGAAAATAACCACCAAAGGGATACTAGGTTTGCCTGCAATTCATTTTGATCAGAACTCTAAACAAATGTGTGATTTTTTTTGTTTGCTTGTTTTGTAAGATTGTAGAATTTTAGACAATTCACTTTGTCCATGATGCATTAATCTTAACTTAAATACACTTAAGTAGCTGAGGGTGTGTGGGGAGTTAAAGCCCACACACTTGCAAAAATGCTGTGTCACTGAAACATTGAGTTGCATTAACACTGTTTCAATATCAGTTTAGTATTTGGTAATTCCATTTTTGAGTGTAGGCTCTCAGTGTATTAAACATTAGTTATGGAGTCTAATCTAACTTTTTGATTATGTGGTCATCAGCATATGAGATCATCTCCTCTTGTTCACTGTGTAGTTTGCTTTCTACTGTGAGCTGGATATTGAGTGTGGCTAAGATGCCTATAGGATATGGAGCATTTACACTTTATCTTAAACAAATAAGAACTGATACTACATATGACCTTAGCCAGAAGGCCATGAAGTGATTCTTAAGCTAAACTTGCTTAGCAGAAGCTTTTAAGGAGATACAGTGAGATATGAACATAGCTATGATCAACAAGCTCTTTTATAGTTCACAAATTATGAAACACATGCATATTGCCAGACACAGACACAAACAGAGAAACACACACGCACACACACACACACACACACACACACACACACACACACACACACACACTCACAATCTCAATGTGGGTCTGGTAAATGCTATGAATAAGAAACAGAGTTGGTGGCAGCTGATCGTCAGCTGAGGGGAGCAAAAAAATTGTGAAGACAGTACCATATTTAGGTATATACATATATATATATATATATATATATATGTATATATATATATATATATATATGTTATATGTGTGTGTGTGTGTGTGTGTGCGTGTGCTTGTGCGTGTGTGTGTGTATATATATATTCACATATATATATATATATATATATATATATATATGTGTGTGTGTGTGTGTGTGTGTGTGTGTGTGTGTGTGTGTGTGTGTGTGTGTGTGTGTGTGTTTTAAACAGCCCACATATTTAATTTTCTACCATTGATACCCTAACCAGGTACAGCAGTTGAATAAGAACTTACCGTAACAGTAGATGTCCAACTTATGACTTTCTCATTATTACTAATAAGTGGAATATCCTGCCAGGAACAGCTAAGAACGAACAGGATACCAAAGCCTAGGCACCCTCGTCTCATGCCATACTTCTGATGTATGACCCAAGCGTATCAAGGCTACATGGTACATAGCAGATGCTTGGACATGAAGTGTCTCATAACTTTCATACTTCCAGCCCAAACACTGAACCTGAATTTCGATTTAAGTTTGTCAGATGTATGATCATTGCCAGTTTCATTTGCCTTGAATATAAGTGTCCCTGTTGGGAATTGTCCTCCTTTCATTTATTTTTGACAAAATAGTTTTCTTTTTCATGTCAGTTAAGAGGGGAAAATGTGATTGTGGGAGACAAATTCCATATAGGGACAACCATGCTGAGTTGTTTTGCCTGGGAGTCCAGTCTTTTGTTCCTAAACTCTAGGAGCCATCTGTCATCCTTTCTGATTTATCTTGAGAACCAAGGGCTCAAAGAACTTGCACAGAGTAAGACAGCTTCTGAATCTTTCCACTCAGATGTCACTGTCCAACCCAAATATAAGCTTAGGAAATCCAAATTGGATGCATGGTTAACTAGTTAGAGCCAGACATCTTTGCTGTGCCTTTTGATGTGTCCTCAGACTATATAGGGTCATCAGCTCTTAGAGGCCAGTATGGCATAGCCTCTTAGAGTGTCTATAAAATAAAGTAAGCTGCATTTTTCCCCCTAAGGAATTACAGGTCAGGCAGAGTCATTTTCCACATTCTTCCCAAAATCTTTTTTTTTTTTTTTTTTAAGGGTATACATATGTACACGTATTAAAGTATACTCAAATAATCAACTAAAGATGGACCCCTGCCCTCATAAAAAAAAAAAAAAAAAAAAATATATATATATATATATATATATATATATATATATAAAATTTTACTATATTTTAATAACTTTCTCCTTCATATATTGTACTTTCTTTATTGTCTCTAGATATTTCTATTAAATTATATGTAAAACCGACACTGTACCTGTCAATGTTGTTTTTGTTTTATTGGAACTTTTCTCCTCAGGCCTCCGCTGAAAATGGGCTCATACCCAGATGGACTATCCATGTCAACAAATGTAAAATAATTAAATAAATCAATCTTAAATAGGTGACAGTATTGCTATGTAATTTTAATAGATCTGCTCATTCACCTGTGATTAACTATTGTGTGCAGGTAAGGCAGAAGAAAAATATTTGCAGCGTTCCATACTATTCTTAATTTTCTGTTGTTACTTGCTTATAAAACGTTACTATACAAAAATCAGAGTATATATTTTGTATATAGTGCTGCTGTACATTGTATCTGAATTCCTCGTGTGAAGATTTCTTGCACATACATTAAGAGTTTCACTTTAGGTGTTTTGTATACATTATAAGGTGTTACTGGCTTCAGCAAGACACCACCTCTAGAAATAAAACTATGACCATGCAGGCTGAGGCAAATTCTTTTCTTAACCAATGCAAAATCCTAAGTGGAAATAATGGTGGCAACTATGATCTGTAGCAAGGAAATAATGCAAATAAGAATATGAAAGGCATTAAAGGGTTTCTGGGAAGTAAAGTTCACCCAGGTGGTATTACCTGGAGACAAACTACTTTACCAATATTGGAGGGTAGAGTTATCCTTTTAACATCCATCCTTCTTCTGATGATATAGGAGCTAGTATTTTAAATGCTCCCCCTTTCTAGCATTTCCTTTTTGAATCACCATCTCAGAATGTCCTGCAGCAGCTGGAGGAAAAAGGTAAAATGATATAGAAAAGTAAATGATGGTTTTACTCACCAGTTCCTAAAAACATGATATAAACTGCTCTTCAAAATGTGGCCATTTTGTAGGAAGTAAACAAAACAGAAGCAAACTAATAATAAGAGAGTTCAAAATAAGATAGTTATGTCAAAATGAGATGACAGAAGAAAAAAAGCCACAGCCCAGTACAACTGCACAGCAGGAGAAATCTTCTCTTTCAATTTTATGACATAAGAATATGCACTTATACTGACCTTTAAGTATAATTTCCTTGTGATACCCTGGAACACCATTGTTTGACCCTTCTTCAATAAATGTACAATACTTGCAATAACTACATTCATACATTCCTGCTGATCTTATATTCTTCATTGCATGTTCATGCTCCAAATTATATTAATATTAGCATTCCATTTCTAGATACAATTTGGGCAGGAACTTGATTTTGATGTTAATTCCAGGCCCTGTAAAAATATTCCAATGCTCAATTTTTGTAAACATTGTGAATATGTACTTATTCCTGAATACCTTACATACACCTACTATACTAGTACTTTAAGGTATGTGATCTCCTGACTATACTATTAGATTGTTATGCAGTTAAATATTTCTGCCTTTTTATGTTAGCATTCTGTCATGTTAGCCAACTCCTTATTTGTAATCAACTGTCACTCTGTAAAAAACTATGTATTCATACTGTAACGTCTTGGAGCTTTTCTCCCCAGGACTCCGCTGAAAATGGACACCTTCTGTCCAGTTGAATTTTAATCCTGGTAAAATAAATGTTAAATAAATAAATAAATACATAAATAAATGTGAGTGTATGCTAAAACCATTAATAAGGGAAATTAACACTTTTCCTGTATATTTAGTAAAATGGTTTTCTGTAAGCTATTCCCACCTAATATATGTACATATAAAGAGCTTTTGTTAAAAATTACTTCCTTAGCTAAATTATTTAATATTAATTGTAGGTACTCTCTCTTTCTAAAAACAATCCTCTTTCAAAAATATTTCTTCATTGTTTACACTTAAAACCTGGGTCATTTGGCCCTTGACCAACCTTTTCTTTTGATGCCAAGAGTAAGAAAGTTTGTAGTTCAGATAATTATTTGAGAAAGTGAGCACCTTATACAATCAAGACTAATATTGATATTATCATTGTAAATAATGACATCCAGAAATGTAATTTCATCATAAGAATGCATTTCTGTTAAATCTTGAACAGTTTGTTGTAGTCCAGATACCATCTTTACCTGTCCGTGTAATAAATTTATACAAACCTATATAACTGCAGTTCTAAAGGTGTGAGTTCCTTGGCACAGTTCTCCTCTTCTACTGCAGTTTATGTAGGAAAAACATTAAAGAAAACAGTACACAAACATTTTTTATGGTATTAGAACAGAGAATGCTACTGATTATGCTCTTAGTAAATTCAGTAAAAATTGTAGAGAATCTTAAAAGTTTATGCTCACTGTGCTTGATCAGACACCCCCATTAGTAAGAAGGGCATCACAGTAAAATAAATTATAGTATCATGAGGTGCTATAGCAACTAAAGCTGAGTGCAGGGGTCCACCTGGATTAAATGAGCAGCTTTTAGTCTATAGTGTATTAAGCTTACCTATAGCATAAGCGCATAAGCTAACCTATAAATTAAGGAATGTATTATTATTATTATTATTATTATGGTGATTTGATTTGTTTGCATTAAGCATGATTTGGTCAAGAATGCATATATGTATGTTTATAATTTTATATCAAGGTATATTAGTAAGTTTATATTTTATACATAATATGTCAATAAATGGCTGTAAGAGCTGAATATTATGTGATATGGGGAAAGAATTTAAAAGGAGGGGATGCCATGTTATAGTTTGTTGTAATGAAGTATGAATTTATTTTTAGACAACAACGCTGAAATATTGACTAAAATCCCAAATCTCTCACTGTTACTTGTTGCCGGGTATGTTCAGGTTTTGTTTTTTACAGTCAGTGTAAGTCTGCAAGCCTACAACAACTTATCCAGTGTTGCTAAAACAATTGCTCACAGTTTCTTTCAGATGTTCCTTCATTTTAGGTTAGAAGCCATCCAGTGTTATTTGACATTATACCATGATCGCTGATTGGCCAGCGTGCCACGAGTTATACTAATGGAAAAAGGTCTGGTCGCCCGGACTTTTTTCCATTAGTATAACTCGATTTTTTAAAACACTGTCCCGCTATGTTAAATGGGTTTAACATAGCGAGACACAAAAAAAAAAGCAACGGAGATCTTGCTTTCTCCGTTGCTTTTGCCCACAGCTCTGATGTACTGCCCAGGCGTGCAGTACATCAGAACTGCCGCGGATGCCAGACATCTGCGGAAGGGCAGTAAACAGGCATTATACTATGCCATTATTTAAGAAAAGTAATAGTTTCTTTTCTTAAATAATGTCATATAATAATAACATTTCTGGTAGTACGTTAATTTACCCACGGTTGGCTTTGTTTGGTACGCCAACCGTGGGTAATTTACCTACAAGGCGTTATTGCTATAACATTTTTCTCCAAGTAGTTAATTCCAAGTTGCTGGCCCAAGTTTCTTGAAGGTATTTTTTCCTAAGGTAGTGCCAAAACTGCATCACATTGGATAATTATTTTTTTTCTCTTATATTCTTAATACAGTCAACAGCACCACTTTACTGAGTCCCATGATCCAGTAGGTAAGGGATTACATACTTATTTCTGCTCTGAATAAACTTGTTGGGAAAAGAGTTCTGCATCCCATCTCTCCTACAGCTACTGTAAACCTGTGTACTTCCCCTTGAAGCATCTCCAGCACTACTGCTTTTAAGAATGAGATCTGATCTACAACTTTAACTGAAGCTACGTGCTTCTTTCTGCTCTGAATATACTTGTTGGGAAAATAGTTCTGCAAACTATTTCTCCTGGACCTACCCCAAATCTGTGCATTTTCCCTCAGTAAAGCATCTCTTGCATCTACTGCGTTTTGTGGCTTTATCTGAAATGTGTTTGGCTTTGCAATAACTTTTTGACAAAGTTACATACTTCTTTCTGCTCTGAATAATCTTGCTGGGAAGAGAGTTCTGCATCCCATCTGTCACATGGCTATTCTAATTTTGTGTACTTCCCCTCGGTGAAGCATCTCCTTCATCTAATTTAAGGATGAATATCTTATCTGTGACTTTGCCTGAAGTGTATATGGCCTTGCTACAACTTTTTTAACAAGGTATGTACCCCCCATTAACAAGCTTATTTCAAGTAAACAACCCCCTTTAAAAACACACACCACAAAGGCCTACTTTTGTATTATTTTGCAGCAAAATATCTAAAATGTTGAAAGTCTAAAATACTTAAAATGTTGAAAGTCTAAAACTTCTTTTTATGTTTTGTGTGACCAAGAGAATTGCTTGAGCACACTTGCTGTTATTCTGTCCCCATTATTACTGTACTCTGCTTGATTATTGTTTCTGAAAGCTAAGTAGTAATATAGTCTAAAGCACATTGATTGTGGTCTCTTTTTCTTATATTAATCCTGTTTACCTGGCTACAAGAGAGCTGGAAACTTTGAAAAGCCCTTTGTCTTCTAAGCTTTCTCAAACTTACTGAACCATAAATAGTGTGGTAATGTAGGGTAATAGATACCAGGTTCTCTCACCACGAAATACTTCAAGATCTCAGTAATACGTCCAATTAAAACCAGCATGAAACAGTCCAGTACAAACTCCAAAATGATCCAATAGTAATCCAAAAAAGAGAACGTTTATTGAAGTGAGCGCTTTCGCGTAGCACATACTACGCTTCATCAGACAATATAAAGACACTAAAAGCTTCTACTTATATACTAAATGTATCAAAAAAGGGCGCCAAAGTTAATGTCCATAATTAGTTAATTAATTAAATTAAATAAAATACATTCAATTAGGTACAACTAAGCTTGGTTCACATTCAGTTTTAAAACAAGCTAACACATCACGTTTTCAATTCACATAGCTAAGAACAAAATGTCATCTAGATGAATGTTAGATGTTAAATATTTCATTCAAAAAGCACTGCCAACTGAAGAACTAAAAATGTTTTATATAAATATAGTCTTGTGAATAAAACACAATGATATATGTGATGTAAAAATCAATTTTATGAATAACTTAAATGGAGAAGAGTAGAAAGAAGAGAAAAAAGAAGAGAAAAGAAGAAACAGTGGAAAGTAAGGGGGGGGAGGGAAGAGAAGGGAGAGAGGCAGAGAAATGACTAGGCGACAGGAAGTGGATGAATAAAAGAGGAAAAAGGTGGGGTGGGGGGGGAGGGGAAAAAGAATGAGAATGAGAGACTGGTATATAACTTATTTGCCAATTATAAATACCCATTGATAATAATAAATATGAAATGTAAAATTTTTTATATAAAATGTAAAATTTTTTATATAAGAGAAGTATAGGAACAGTCAACAATCATCAAATGAAACTAAGACTAATAAAACTAATAAGAACACAATTATGATAAATCAAATATTGTGTATGAATGCGTAGTATATTAAATAATTGATATATTAGATGTTAAATAAACAATACAAAATCGACATAGATATTTAATATATATATACATTTTTAAAATATATGTATGTTTTTAATGTTATTAATATAAACTATTATGTAATCTGTGTCACCGCATTATATGCATAAATAGATAAATAGATAAATAATAAATAGAATGAATGCATGAGATGTGAATGCATTAAGACATAATAAAACTACAAAGTACATAATCACAAATATAATTGTAAATATAATTATAATTATAAATAAAATAATAAAAAATAACTATAAACTTAAAAATATATGATGATGATAGGCTAATGAATGACACCAATATATATAAAATATGTATAAAAATATATATTGCTCTGTATGAATAAATGCATGCTCTATTTAAAAAAGTGTATGTAGGTCAGAATGACATAAAATATGGTGTGTGAAAAACTCATCTAGTTTCCAGAACAGGTTTTATAGAGATATAGCTATTTATACCAGGAAATATGTGGGCACCTAGTCTTAGGATCCATTTTAATTCTTTATTATTCAGATGTGTGGTATTATCACCACCTCTTTTATTAATTGTAACTATCTCTAAAACTCTGAAATAAAACTTATGTGAAGGGTGCTCTATTATATGTTTTGCCAGAGCATTTTGTTCATTTTTTCTCTGTATATCATACAGGTGACCATATATCCTATCCTTCAAACATCTTTTTGTTAGCCCAACATAAAAAGCCTGGCATTTTTTACAGGTTGCAAGATAAATGAGATTTTTTGTATAACAAGTTGCAAAAAATCTTGGTTGAAAAATGTAATTCATAGTAGGATGATGAAACTCTTGCACTTCAGAAATGAAGTTACATCTATTGCAACCATGGCAAGGAAAGGTACCTGTTCTTTTGCTAATAGAGAAAGATGCTGGATGAGTAGAATGAATGTCATTACATAATATTCTTTTGAGATTTGGACTGTTCCTATACATAAAATGGGGTTTATCTCCTACAATTAACCTGGTGTTTGAATCCATAATTAAAACCTTCCAATTATTGTAAAAAACTTCCTTCACACTATCTACGTTGCTGGTATAATTTATGGTTATAGCAACAAATTTTGCTTGTGTAACCATATTATCTCTTCTCACAATTCTATTAGACTTATTGTCTGTCTGTGTATTTCTTATAATGCTATTTTTAATGTTGCTAACTAAATTTGGATGATAACCTCTTTCATTAAAAAGTTGTTCTAAACTATCAGCTTCAAAATACAGATCATTATCATCTTTACAAAGTCTAGTTAACCTGATAAATTGACTTTTAATTATTCCTGGGAAGATGTACCTGGGATGCATGCTATCGAAGGTTAAAAGGGTGTTCTTCCAAGTGGGCTTTCTATAAAGTGTTGATACAATAGAGCCATCATCAGTAATGCTAAGTGTTGTATCCAAAAAGTTAACCTTCTCATGGGAGCATTCCATGGTAAATCTAAGAAAAGTCGAAGTAGTTTCTAAATAGGTTAGAAAGTCCTTAAAATCAATTTCAGTTCCCTCCCAGATGATAAAAATATCATCCACAAAGCATTTGTAAACTTTTATTTTAGAGAAAGAGGGATGGTGGAATAGGCAACTCCATTCCCAACTTAGAACAACCAAGTTGGCATACGTGTTGGCACACGGAGTGCCCATTGCCACCCCCCATTGTTGTAGGTAATAACTATCTAGAAACATGAAAGCATTATTATTAAGGACCAAATCTAAAAGTTGACCTATCAACAATTGCCTATTATTGGTAAAGGAAGTTTCTTTTGATAGCAATTCTCTTATGGCTTCAATGCCTAAATCATTGGGTATAGACGTGAAAAGATTTTTCACATCTAAAGTGACCAAAAGATATTCGTGTTCATTAGGAGTTAGATGTACATCTGATAAATAATTCAACAGTTGATATGTATCTTTTAAAATAGAAGAAAAAGAATCAACTATGGGTCTGAGTAAGAACTCAATAAAAGAAGAGATGTTGGCAGTGACCCATTTGTCCCCAGATACAATTGGTCTTAATGGTATGGGGTACTGGTTCTTGTGTATTTTGGGTAATCCCTTGATTACTGGTATAGTGGGATTATCAATGAGAAGATAGTTATACATCTGTTCACTAACTTGTCTACACATTAAAAGGTCATATAAAATATCATGTACGTTTTTAATTATTCTATTAATGTCATGAGGCATCACTTTGGTATAAGTTGCATCATCTTCAAGCATTAAAGACATATTCACATTATAATCAATGGTATCTAAAATAACCACCCCACCACCTTTATCAGCTGGTTTGATGGTGATTTCATTACAATTTCTTAAATGTTGTATTGAAGTAAACTCTTCCGAGGTAAGATTATAAAAACATGGTTTCAGTCTATTTGAAAATAAATTGTAAAAATCTTGTTCACATAATTTTAAAAAACATTCAATGTTATGTGAAAAAGGAGGCATAAAAGTGCTTTTGCGTTTAAAAATAGTCTTCTCAATAACATTAGTGGAATTGCATCTGTCTTTGAAAAACAATTTCAATGCTACCTGTCTGCAGAACAATCTAAGGTCAATAAGCACCTGACTGAAGTATGAATTTATTTTTAGACAACAACGCTGAAATATTGACTAAAATCCCAAATCTCTCACTGTTACTTGTTGCCGGGTATGTTCAGGTTTTGTTTTTTACAGTCAGTGCAAGTCTGCAAGCCTACAACAACTTATCCAGTGTTGCTAAAACAAGTGCTCACAGTTTCTTTCAGATGTTCCTTCAGTTTAGGTTAGAAGCCATCCAGTGTTATTTGACAATATATTTCTCCAAGTAGTTAATTCCAAGTTGTTGGCCCAAGTTTCTTGAAGGTATTTTTTCCTAAGGTAGTGCCAAAACTGCATCACATTGGATAATTATTTTTTTTCTCTTATATTCTTAATACAGTCAACAGCACCACTTTACTGAGTCCCATGATCCAGTAGGTAAGGGATTACATACTTATTTCTGCTCTGAATAAACTTGTTGGGAAAAGAGTTCTGCATTCCATCTCTCCTACAGCTACTGCAAACCTGTGTACTTCCGCTTGAAGCATCTCCAGCACTACTGCTTTTAAGACTGAGATCTGATCTACAACTTTAACTGAAGCTACATGCTTCTTTCTGCTCTGAATATACTTGTTGGGAAAATAGTTCTGCAAACTGTCTCTCCTGGACCTACCCCAAATCTGTGCATTTTCCCTCAGTAAAGCATCTCTTGCATCTACTGCTTTTTGTGGCTTTATCTGAAATGTGTTTGGCTTTGCAATAACATTTTGACAAAGTTACATACTTCTTTTCGCTCTGAATAATCTTGCTGGGAAGAGAGTTCTGCATCCCATCTGTCACATGGCTATTCTAATTTTGTGTACTTCCCCTCGGTGAAGCATCTCCTTCATCTAATTTAAGGATGAATATCTTATCTGTGACTTTGCCTGAAGTGTATATGGCCTTGCTACAACTTTTTTAACAAGGTATGTACCCCCCATTAACAAGCTTATTTCAAGTAAACAACCCCCTTTAAAAACACACACCACAAAGGCCTACTTTTGTATTATTTTGCAGCAAAATACCTAAAATGTTGAAAGTCTAAAATACCTAAAATGTTGAAAGTCTAAAACTTCTTTTTATGTTTTGTGTGACCAAGAGAATTGCTTGAGCACACTTGCTGTTATTCTGTCCCCATTATTACTGTACTCTGCTTGATTATTGTTTCTGAAAGCTAAGTAGTAATATAGTCTAAAGCACATTGATTGTGGTCTCTTTTTCTTATATTAATCCTGTTTACCTGGCTACAAGAGAGCTGGAAACTTTGAAAAGCCCTTTGTCTTCTAATCTTTCTCAAACTTACTGAACCATGAATAGTGTGATTCTCTGCCCACTTTGCTCAACTCTCACCCCTAATTCCCCACCCAACCACTGGACTTCTTCAGTTATTCAGTCTGTTCCCCACCACCCTCCTTACACTTAACTCTTCCCACTTAAAGACCCATATCCCTCTTTCTTCTATACCTGGTACACATACTGGATTGCCTTATACCATTAGATTTATTGTTTAAAAATTTCAAAGAAAATTACTTTCTTCATAGTCTGCTTCTCCTTATTACTGCCCATCTCAGCCAAGCACTCATCATTCTCACACCTCTTTAATTCTAACAAATGAATTTCAACACCATTTACCATAACTGCATTATACTCTCTACAACTTCCTCTTCACTCTTCTCTCCAGTACTGCAACAAACCTCACTATACTCCTGCACTGCTATCCTATGGAATCCTTATCCCTTTCTGTACATACACAGTTCTGCCACCAAACCTCACTATACTGCTGCACTGCTATCCTATGGAATCCTTATCCCTTTCTGTACATACACAGTTCTGCCACTACAGCTGGCATCCATCTACCATTAAACATCACCTAAAACTTCCCAAATTCCTCATAAAATTAACATCCATACTCCATTTCTTACTCTTACATAGCAACATCAAGTCAAATCTAAGCCCACACACCTTGCCCTCCTTCCTTATTAATCCACAAAACATTTGTAATAAAGTAGACCAACTAAGCTCTTTTTTCTCTATTCACACTTCCAAAATCATTGCTATCACCAAATCCAGGCTTAAGGCTCAAGAACCTACATACACCACTTCTTCCCTGGCTAGGAATAGCTTCTTGATGCCAGGCCAGTATTAGGGGAGGGAGGAGCGACTCTCCTTCTTTTCAAGTCAGACATCAACATAAAACTCTTTTACCAAAGTAATGCCTCCTCAAAAGCCCTTCCAAATTGGTTACTAACACAAATCCTCCCTCCATTTACCTATCCAATTCTTCTAGCTGTTGCCTATCTCTCGCATTTTGCTTTATTACAGAAGCTTAATAACCTAGTCGAGGATTTAACCTCCTCTATTCAGAGCATCAAAAATTCTATTCTTCTTGGTGACTTTAACCTCAGCCACTTTGGTCCCTCACAAAACTGCATACTTGAACTTCTCAATGTACTTAATCTCATATTAAAATGGTCAATGGAAATCAATGCAAATAAAATAAAATCTTATACATCTGTAAACACTCCTTTATCCATGAATGTGGAATGCTGTCAAATGCTTTTTTGTAATCTCCATGCCATACTTAGATTCTTTTCCTTTTAACAATTCTCCTTTATTACTTTATTTAACAAATGACCCTTTGTGCCATATAACTTTCTTTTGTTACCATTTTATTCTATTGCCATGACTGTTTTCTTCTAAATGACTATAATCTCTGTCAGCATCAATTCCAGTGTATAGTTTATACATGAACTGAAGGCAAGTTATAGATCTATAAGTTTTAGAATAGTTTGCAGTTTCATTCTTAAGGAGGAGTATCATTTTTCCTGTGTTAACCAGGTTGGTGTCTGTTTAGGATGCGTATATAAGTAGTTCTTAGGCCTAAATCTTTGTGTCTTTGTGTTAAGATATTAATACTTTTAGCCAGAAGTTAGGTAATGCATCTGGGCCTGGGGTTTTCCATTTAGGACCTTTTCTGAATTTAGTTTCAATCTCTCTGGCTATTACTTCATCCCATTTCATATCCTGTACATTTAAACTTCTTACTCTTTCTTTTACTTCTTCTATCCATTCAGCATCTTTGTTATGTTCCACAGGATCTTCACAGATATTTCTCCAAAATGTGGCTATTTCTTCTTTTTTGGTGGCATTTGTATTCCTTTTGCTTTGTTTCCCAATTCTTTATAAAACTTTTTTGAGTCATCAATGAATTACTTATGTTGTACTCTACCTTTATATTTATCTGTATTTTTTCTGAGTTTTTCTGCCTATGCTGTTATCATTAGTTTATTATTTACAGTAGTGTACGATAGATCCTGGTCTGTTCTGATACTGAGCATTGCTTTTATCACGTCTATTGTTCTGAATATTTTTGTTCATCTGTTCCCTCTTCTATACTGTTCTAACAGTGACACTTCTTGTCTTAATTTCTTTATTGTGTTTCTGTTCAGTGCTTCCATGATGGAATTTGACTTCTTCCCTTTCCTTGCCTTATTGCTCTGTGTTTTTGTGGTAAGATGTCTATCTGTTATTAATTTAGCTGCACAGTGCATTTACTTCCGTTATATCACATGGATTTCTGTAATAGTCTTAATTACTTTGTTCAGCTGTTTTATCAAACTTCTAATGTTTTGTGTCTTATTGTCATAGATTTCTTTCGTCTTTTGTAATATGTCTATCCATGTCTTTTAAGTCAAGCAACTCTTTCCTTAGATCAGTTTATTCAGAACTGAGGTCACCTTGTTGTGAAATATTCATTCCAGCTGTATCATGAAGCATATCTTGCTGTTTCATATGGGGACTCACTGGCCTATCACTCCACAATGTTGTCTGTGTCAGAGTTGCTACTGTTTCCTGTGCCTTCCTTTGCTGTGCACTCCAAATGAACTTTGGAATTGGTTCCCAACTGAGGGCTCCAGAGTATCTTCCTGTGGCAAGTGAAAGAGTACATGCTATATGGCATATCTTGCTGTTTCATATGGGGACTCACTGGCCTATCACTCCACAATGTTGTCTGTGTCAGAGTTGCTACTGTTTCCTGTGCCTTCCTTTGCTGTGCACTCCAAATGAACTTTGGAATTGGTTCCCAACTGAGGGCTCCAGAGTATCTTCCTGTGGCAAGTGAAAGAGTACATGCTATATGCTGGGTAATACGAAATGAGGTCAGTAAGTGGGGTTCTATGACCCTAACACTATAGTAGTACATGGTATATGCTGGGTAATAACAATAACTGAGGTCAGTAATTACGGCTGTATGACCCTAATGCTATAAGTATATCTCTACATAGAATATGCTGGGTGATAGTAACTGAGGTCAGTAACTGTATCTATCACTGTAAGTCTGTAAGTGTATTAGTACATGCTGTATGCTGTGTAATACGAAATGAGGTCAGTAACTGGGGCTGTATGACCCTAACACTATAGTAGTACATGGTATATGCTGGGTAATAACAATAACTGAGGTCAGTAACTACAGCTGTATGACAATAATGCTATAAGTATATTTGTACATGGAATATGCTGGGTGATAGTAACTGATGTCAGTAACTGTATCTATCACTCTAAGTCTGTAAGTGTATTAGTACATGGTATATGCTGGTGGATAATAATTGAGGTCTGTCACTGGGGGATGTATCAACCTAATTTTACAGGTATGCAATTACATGGTATATGCCATGTGATAATAACAGAGATCAGCCATTGGGTCTGCATGATTTATTTATTTATTTACTTATTTATTGCAGTTGGTTTACCAGGATAGTCCATTGGGCCACAAGGAACTCGTTTTCAATGGAGTCCTGGGGAGAAAAGCTCCAAAAATACATTTAACATTCTTATAAACATATAGTCACACAAACATTTCAAGTTTAACAATAGGTAAAAAAGAAAGAAAGCAAAAAATGTAACAGCTAAATACAATGTGCAGAAAGTACATAATAATTATATTTATTAGCTCAGAAATATCCATTTAATACAGAGTAGTTTGGAAAAATTAGTTACTGGAAAGGAAGAGGAGGTTCAGTGACATGATGAAGTGGAGGAAGAAGAGAACCTAGGGGCTTATCTAATAACTTCTGTAGAATCTGGGTAGAATAAGATGAGGCAGAGCAATGGCGGATGAGAGAAGGAGAAGAGTAGGTTATGTAGGGTGGGAGCAGGAGCATTCCCACTGAGATGCTAGGTGAGTATAGAGAGATTTTTTGAAAGCTGAGTGATTAGAGGTGGTGCGGATGAGTGAAGGAAGGGAGTTCCAGATGCGAGCTAGGTTGAAGGATAGAAGGTTTTGCCTGGGGATATGTAGGTTTATGGACTTTGAGTAGGTTTTGATTGTTTGATCTCAATACTCTATTGGGAAGATGCATGTCAAATGCGGAAGAAAGGGAAGGACAGAGGGAGGGGTTGAGAATAAGTTTGTGGGCTAGAGTTAGCTGAGTATAAGTGAGTTGATTGGGAAGTTCTAGCCATTTTAGTATCTGGAGGGAGAAACAGTAGTGGGTGGAAGACTTGTGGCTGGTGGCAAATTTTGCAATTTTGTTGTAACAAGAGGAAAGTTGTTTTTTGAGGGAGGATTGCAGATTAGTTAGGAGTGGTGCACCATAGAGAAGGGAGGGGATAAGGAAGGATGAAGCGAGTGTTATTTTAGTAGCAGAGGTAAGGTACGCTTTTTGTCTATAAAGCATACCAAGTTTTTGGTGGGTTTTTTTGATGTTTTTTTGTAGATGAGAGGTAAATTTAAGTTGGTTGTCTATTTGTACCCCAAGTAGCTTGGTCTCTGTCACCAATTCTAGGGGGGAGTTATTTTGGCTAGTGATAGAAAAAGTGTTCAGATTGAGATGAGTAGCTTTAGAAGGAGTAAAAATCATTAGCTTGGTCTTGGAGGCGTTAAGAGCTAGGTGGTTTTGTAACATCCATTGCTCTGTTGTAGAAAAGGCATCTTGAGTTAGTTTTTGAAGTGTAGAGATAGAGGTGGCTGAGCAGATGATAGTTGAATCATCTGCATATTGGATGATGTTAGAGAATGGGATTGATTTATGGAAGTCATTTATAAATATGTTGAAGAGAACAGGACCTAGAATGGAGCCTTGTGGAACACCTGTGGGGGTACTAAGGAATGAGGAGGTAGTTTTTTTCCATCTTACTGCTTGCTTCCGGTTGGATAGGTAACTAGAGAACCATTGCAAGGAAGAGGAAGAGAGGTTAAGTTCTGAGAGTTTAGTTATGAGCAGGCTATGTGAGATGGTATTGAAGGCTTTGGAGAGGTCTAGTAATAAGGTAGAGACAATTAGGCCAGAATCACGAGCTCTGTTTACTGTTTCAAGGAAGGAGAGGAGGGCTGTCATTGTGCTGTGGTTAGGTCTAAAGCCGTGCTGTGTAGGAGTTATAAGGTGATTTTCTAGGAGATGAGGGAGGAGTTGAAGATGGACACATTTTTCTAGGATTTTTGAAATGGGGGACAGGATGGCTATGTGACGGAAGTTGTTGATGTTGTTATTGTTGCCCCCTTTGTGGAGAGGAATAATATATGCTTGTTTCCATATTTGGGGAACTGTGCATTCTTTTAGGGAGCGTTAATTAGGATGCTGATGGGATATGCAAGTGTTTCAGCAGCTACACTAAGAAAGTAGGAAGGTATATTGTCAGGGGCGTTGGTACATGGTTTCAATTTTAGAAGCAGTTTCTTTATAGAGGATGTAGACATGGGATTGAATGAGAGGAAAGTGGAGTTGGGGGAGGGAGAGTTGGAGGGTAGAGGTGTTTGGAGTACACGTTTGGTAGTGGAAGTGGTAGAGGAGTTAGAAGATGGGGAACAGGAAGTAGAAGTGATGAAGGATAGGGTTTGAGGTGGAAGGGGTAGGGGGGTGTTAGAGGGCATAGTGGGCTGGAGAATGAAGAGGTGAGTTTTGCAATTGAATCAATAAAAAATGAGTTAAATTGGGTGGCCAGATCTAGTTCAGAGGCATTTGAGTCAGGGGTGGGAGTATCTGGTGTACTAGGATGAAGGAGATTGGAGATCCCTTTCCAGAATTTCTGAGGATTATTTTTATTTTGGTTTTGGAGTGAAGAAAAATAGTTTCTTCGATCAGAGGTGGTGAGTTTCTTTGCTTTATTTCGAAGCATTTTATATTCATTAAGGAGCAGATTTGTTTTGAGTTTCTGGTAGCGTGCCCACACTTTATCCCTATGTCTCATGGTAGCAAGAGTGTGTGTAGAGAGCCAAGGGGCTGATTTAGTCTTTATTCTCTTTGTCCTTAGGGGAGCTTGAGAGTCAAGTAATGTCAAGAAAGTTGTATTAAAGTGTGTCACTGCTATGTCTAGCGGAAGGGTTTTTAGACAGTTCCAGTTAATTGCTTTTAAGGAGTTTACAAAGGTAGTTGGGTTGAAATGTTTTCGGTCATGGATAGTTATATAGTTGTGGGTTTGTTGAAGAACAGTGGGAAGTCGGTTGGTGAAAGTGGGTGTGTGATCACTAAGGGAGTCTGGAAGGGTGCCACTGTTGGAGAAATAGTGAGGGTGGGAGACAAGGATCCAATCCAGTGTACTTCCAGTGGAGAGGTTTTTTGCAGGGCGAGTTACAGAATTGATTAGTTGAGAGAAATTGTATAGGTTAATATTTGAGGAGTTTGTTGGAGATTGAATGCAAGCCCAGTTAATGTTTACATCTCCCATGATTATGGTTTCATTGGTAATGTTACTAGAAATCCAAGAGAGAATATGTTCAAGTGTGGAGATGTTGTCCCCTGGGGGTATATAAAGGGATGCTAGGCAAATGTGTTTGTGGTTATTGATTTGTAGTAGAGTAAGGAGAAGTTCAGCATTGTTAAAGTGTGGAGTAGGTTTATTGTAGGGAGTGACTGCTAGGGAGGATGAATATATGAGGGCCACCCCACCACCTTTTTTGAGAGGTCTGTCTTTCCTGATGATGGAGTAGTTTGGGGGAATAATTTCAGAGTCTTTTATATGTGGTTTTAACCAGGTTTCAGATATAGACAGGATGTCAGGTTTATTGTGTATGAGCCAAGCATGGAGGTTTGGGACTTTATTTACTATACTTTGGGAATTGAATGCAGTAAAAAGTAAGGATTTATTTGTAGTTGTTGTAGAGGAGGGGCCTGGGTTTGGGTGGATATCACCAGACAAGAGAGTACTAATATGATATAGTACCGAACAGTGTATGTGGGCAGATAGTAAGGTAAAGATATTGGCTTCTGTTGTAGATTGGAGGGATTTGCTAGTAGCTCTAAAGATGGGGAGTGTATGGTAGGAGAAGAGTTTGTATTGGAATAAAAGGAGATAGTTGGAGGGATAAAGATAAGGGGAATAATAGAGTATGATTGAGGGAGAGGTAAGTTCTGATATTTAGTTATGTGGAAGTGTTGGAAGTGTAGGGAAAAAGTGGGTTGGGAGAGATGGATGTAATGGAGTGAAAAGAGGAGAAAGAAAAGAGAAAGGGAGATGAGACAGAGTTTTACAAGCATAATTGGAGGAAATAGACAGAATAATAGTTGTGAGTAGAGTTGGATGGTATATAGAGGACACTAATTATAGAGCAACAGGTGAATTTCTTATGTAGTATTAAGTAGTGGGGAGTAGTACTAGATGTGGGGTGTGGTGTGGTGTGGGTGTGGAAGAGGAGTGTTTAGGCCAGGATAGGAGATGATAGGGGTTTGTAAGAGGGCTAGTTTTGGCGGGAAAAAAAGGGGTGTGTGTCTAGATGTATGTTGCTGATTGGAATAGACTAGCAGTGGATGTGGTGTATGGAGGTATATAGGTAGATGTGCTGGGGGGTGGGAATTGGGGCAGGGTAGGGAGCGGAGTGAGCCCGAGGGCAAACGGAGGGTAGAGCCCAGTGGAGCAGAAGAGGAGCGAAAAACTATCAGTAGAGCAGTTTTCTAGAAGGGTAAGTAGTATATGGGTGAGGAGAGGGCCTAGATATGGTGGGGAAGTGGACTAAAAGCGTCAGGGGAAAGAGTGAGTGACTGAGATGTGAGAACTAAGAGTCAGAAAGAGAGAATGTCAAGATCAGAAACAAGTCTTATGTCAAGGGGAAGGGATATCCTCTAGTGGATAGAAGTTATTTACTCACTAGGGAAAAAGGGCTAAGAAAAATAAGGGGAGTAGGGAGCAACAGTGCTGGGAAAAAGAGAGAGGTGTGGAGAGGAGTAGAGTTGGGGGGGGGGGTTAGGCTGCTGGCACTCCAGGCAGGGAGAGTATGACTTCAGCTAGTAGAATTACAGGAGTTGTAAACACACATACTTTCTTGAGAATGTTAGGGAGTCTCTCAGGAGCGGTTTCCTCAAGGGAAGCTGAAATGGCACAGGGTGGTTATTGCACAAGCAATAGGGAGTGCAGCTTTGGTTAGGTCCAGTATCCACCCAGGCAAAGACACAGGGGGAAATTCGGGCAAGAGAGCTGGAGGGCAGGAAGAAAGGTAGAAGTCTGTTAGTTACAGATAAAATACACTTAACAACTACTACTGTATAAAATATGGAGGTATGACTAAAACAGGCAAGTTCCACTGTTATTCACAGGAAACAACATGAAAATCTGTCATGCACTATGCAATTTAACATTGTTCAGTGGGCAGCAATAGGCACAATGGAAGAAAATAAGCATGTGCAGGAGGAGTAGGTGAACGCCTCAGTGCAATAGTGAACCTTCCCAGACTTCCAGTACAACAAACCTTTTAACAGGAGAACTACAGCGACTGGATTATCCTAACCACGAGCGAGAGGCTAGCGAACCAGGTGGGTTAGCATCGCTAACAAACAAACACAGGTAACAAATAAACACGCTAACAAACAAACACAGGTAAACCTCACAATACAACAGTGAAACTTTCCCAGCCCTGCAGTACAATAAACGTATTCACAAGAAGCAAGTGGGCTATCGTCACTAGCAAAAACAACATAGGGTAAACCTCTCAATACAACAGTGAAACTTTCCCAGCCCTACAATACAATAACGTATTCACAAGAGAACTACAGTGACTGGAGTGACCTAAACACATGCGAGAGGCTAGCGTACCAAGCTGGGTTAGCGTCGCTACAAAAACAAACACAATAAAACCCCTTAATACAATGGTGGACCTTCTCAGCCTTCCAATACAAAAAACAATCCACAGGAAATTACAGCGACTGGATTAACCAAAGCTACATGCGGTAGGCTAGCGCACCAACTGGCTAGCGTCGCTAATAAAACAAACACATGGTAATCCCCTTAGCCTTTAAGCAGAGTATGCAAAGCATAATTAGTGAACCTTCCCAACCTTCCAATACAATATGCTTATTTACAGGAGAACTACAGCGACTGGATTGACCTAACCACATGCGGGAGGCTAGCGTCAAGCTACAAATACAAATACAGTAAAACCCCTCAAAAAGAATGGTGAACCTTCTCAGCCTTCCAGTATAACAAACAATCAACAGGATACAATAGCGACTGGATTAGCCAAAACCACATGCGAGAGGCTAGCGCACCAATCGCTAATAAAACAAACACATGGAATCCCCTTAGCCTTCAGGAGAGTATGCCGAGCAATAATTAAGCAGTAGTGATTGCGGGGGCTGGTGTAGCAGCAGGGTTATCGTAGCTATGTCAACCATGCAATAGATAAATATCCCAGCTGTCCAACACCATAAACCTAGCAACAGGAGAATGTCAGCATCTGTACCTGCCAACTCAACCATATAATAGTGAAACTTCCTAGCCTCCCAGAACAAGGTGCGTAGCAGCTAGTGGATGACATCAATTGTAAGAGGCTAGTGAATCAATTGGGATAGTATTTGTAACCATCAGCTACATCTATTACAATCCTTCACAGCCATATCAAGCGAAATGCAGTACAAATACAAATAGAAATACAGTAATATAAAATATGCACAATCCAAATTACTGAAAAACACAAATATAAATAGAAATACGATAGTATAGAATATGCACAATCAAAGTTACCGAAAAACACACTCGCAGCCAGGGATGCACAGCAGCCAGGAACGGGCAATTTAAAAATGGCGCCCAGGTGTAGGGAGGGACTTTATAATTTCAGAAGGGGGAGGGGCGGGAAAGGAAAACTGGCGGGAGCAGGGAGGGCGAGAGAAGTGACTACAATATTGGGGGGGGGCAATGTGGTAACCTCCAATGAGGGAGGGGGAGAGAAGAGGGAAACACACAAAGGAGATAGAGTGGTAGGATGTAATAGAAGAGCACAGATAGTGGGCAGGAGGGGAATGATGATAGGAGGGGGAGAATGAGGGAAGAAAAGGAGGTAGAGTGAAACTACAGTAAGTAGTGATGAGAGGGAATAGGTAAAAGTGAGATGGAAGTAGACAGCAGGGAAGTTATAAGGTAGTTGAGCCCAGTGGAGCAGAAGAGGAGCGAAAAACTATCAGTAGAGCAGTGTTCTAGAAGGGTAAGTAGTATATGGGTGAGGGAGAGGGCCTAGATATGGTGGGGAAGTGGACTAAAAGCGTCAGGGGAAAGAGTGAGTGACTGAGATGTGAGAACTAAGAGTCAGAAAGAGAGAATGTCAAGATCAGAAACAAGTCTTATGTCAAGGGGAAGGGATATCCTCTAGTGGATAGAAGTTATTTACTCACTAGGGAAAAGGGCTAAGAAAAATAAGGGGAGTAGGGAGCAACAGTGCTGGGAAAAAGAGAGAGGTGTGGAGAGGAGTAGAGTTGGGGGGGGTTAGGCTGCTGGCACTCCAGGCAGGGAGAGTATGACTTCAGCTAGTAGAATTACAGGAGTTATCAGGCTTTGTAAACACACATACTTTCTTGAGAACGTTAGGGAGTCTCTCAGGAGCGGTTTCCTCAAGGGAAGCTGAAACGGCACATGGTGGTTATTGCACAAGCAATAGGGAGTACAGCTTTGGTTAGGTCCAGTATCCACCCAGGCAAAGACACAGGGGGAGATTCGGGCAAGAGAGTTTCTTGAGAATGTTAGGGAGTCTCTCAGGAGCGGTTTCCTCAAGGGAAGCTGAAACGGCACAGGGTGGTTATTGCACAAGCAATAGGGAGTACAGCTTTGGTTAGGTCCAGTATCCACCCAGGCAAAGACACAGGGGGAGATTCGGGCAAGAGAGTTTCTTGAGAACGTTAGGGAGTCTCTCAGGAGCGGTTTCCTCAAGGGAAGCTGAAACGGCACAGGGTGGTTATTGCACAAGCAATAGGGAGTACAGCTTTGGTTAGGTCCAGTATCCACCCAGGCATAGACACAGGGGGAGATTCGGGCAAGAGAGTTTCTTGAGAACTTTAGGGAGTCTCTCAGGAGCGGTTTCCTCAAGGGAAGCTGAAACGGCACAGGGTGGTTATTGCACAAGCAATAGGGAGTACAGCTTTGGTTAGGTCCAGTATCCACCCAGGCAAAGACACAGGGGGAGATTCGGGCAAGAGAGTTTCTTGAGAACGTTAGGGAGTCTCTCAGGAGCGGTTTCCTCAAGGGAAGCTGAAACGGCACAGGGTGGTTATTGCACAAGCAATAGGGAGCACAGCTTTAGTTAGGTCCAGTATCCACCCAGGCAAAGACACAGGGGGAGATTCGGGCAAGAGAGCGAGAAACACACTCGCAGCCAGGGATGCACAGCAGCCAGGAACGGGCAATTTAAAAATCTAAAGATTGTGACTCAATAAGTAGATTAGTACACTGTATATGATGAATAAGAATCTACAGGTGTTATTTGCCATCTGAAATGCAAATCATATCATATCATACATGTGTCTGGGTATCTATTTATTTAAATTTATATAAATACACACGCACACACACACACACACACACACACACACACACACACACACAGATATATGTATGCATATATATATATATATATATATATATATATATATATATATATATATATATATATATATATATATATGGGTCTACTTCAGAATGTCGACTGTTCAGAATGCTGACTTTCATATGGTTGACAGCATATGATCGACACTCTGAAAGAACAACATCCGGAAATAGCACCATTTACCTACCTGTAAACACAGTAAAACTGTGTTATGCAAGGAGGCAAGCCCCCTGCACCCCCCAAACCCCCTGCTACTTAAATATTCTCACTCTGAGATCACACTACAGTGCAGGAAAGGGGACTCTCTCAGTCCCGCACTCTGGCGGGATCTCCGCTATCATTTGTTGACCTTTCAAACGTTCGCTCCTATGGTGTCAGCCATATGAGTTTCGAAAAATCGAAAGTTCGGACAAATGAAGGGCTCACATATATGTGTATATATACACATATATATATATATATATATATATATATATATGTCTGTGTGTGTAGATATAGAGAAAAACACATACATACATAAATACACAAATATGTGTAGAGATGTATGTGTGTGTGCATAGCCCTAGGCTATGGACTATGAAACCTTGGACATTAGTTCATAGCACCACACTGAAATACAAACCATATCAGTGCCTATTTTATTCACTCACACACACACACACACACACACACACACACACACACACACACACACACACACACACACACACACACACACACACACACACACACACACACACACACACTTATATATTTATATAACCCTCCTTCCTGTTAAATATCATTATGTCTTGATAGTGGTTCATAAGGGATGAATGACCTTAAGTTGTTCTAACCAAAGGTTCATGCAGAAGGATATGACTGAGCTTGTTATGCATGTGTCCAATGCAAGAAAAATACTGGGATTGAGAAGTATTTTGCCATCCCTTAGAATGATTCAGAGATTCAAATCCCAAAAAAATAGTCATGTGGTTGGTGTAATTCTAGGGGGATCCTGTCTGTGTCCTCATGAGATGACTGGCAAGCATTCTTGCTTTGCCAGGGATTGCCTGCATGTCCCTTACTAAGCCTTTTTAATTCTGTCGAAAGCCTTTGCTACCTCCATAGCGTATTTTTCAAGCAGAGACCACATGCTAGACATTCCAATTTAGTAACTTCTAATCTGGAATATATTAGAGGGATTCTACTCAATGGCAGGAGTTTTAACAAAAAAAAAGTCAACACATTCAGCGCATGTAAAGTTACAGAGACATGGTCTCAAAGCAATAAAAACGCAACCTCTGTTACTGGATGTATTGCCTGTACTGTGTTCAGACCTACAAGCATTTGTGAGGGAGTATTACTTTTTTTTCAAGGGAACTGTCACACCAGATCTAAAAGTCCAAATCCATCTAAACAAATCATCATTCCTAGTGCTGCCTTGATATATATATATATATATATATATATATATATATATATATATATATATATATATATATGTCGAGCACTCACTCAGTTCCCTCAACAACAGGTACAAAAATGACTCTGTCATTGTACATGTGAGTATGAATGACCTGAGACATACCTCCCTTGACCACATGAAAAGAAACATGTAGGAACTCTCGGATTATGTACCCCAGGAGGGTATGATCCTAGCACAGTACAAGTAGAAAATGGCTAAGTTTCTGGTGTCATTCTAAGGGGATCCAGTATTTGTCTGACTGGGATGATGATTGACAGACCTCAATGCTTTGCCAAAGATGTCCTGCATCTGGTCACGCATGGGCTTTCGGATACTGGCAAAGCCTCTTGCCACCCCTATAATGCCTTTTTTATGTGGTGTTCCATAGACCAAACTACCACCATAACAGCTACAGACAAATGCAATCTGAGGGTCATGCTGCTCAACGCTAGAAGTCTAAATCGCAAAATGTGCTCGCTCAAAGCAATCCTTAGAATGAGGAACATCAACATTTGTACTGTAACAGAGACCTGGTTCAAGACAGCAGAAAGCACACCTGCACTACCATGCTATAACTCATTCCACACCTTCCGGCCCCAGAATTGGACCGAAGCTTCAAAGGCAGTGGTGTTTCCATATTCATAAAGGATGCACACACCGCCAGAATGGTAGCCCCACATACCGCATCTAAGATACTTCAGGTGCAGCTAACATTGAGTAAGACAACGATTCAGATTGTAGTCTGCTGTAGATCCCCAACCATGTCCCAAGACTCACACTCCAAGTTTAATCATCCTGGAGAATATTAGGTTTCAACCTAACACTCTCATACTGGGTGACTTCAACTACCCCTCCATTAACTGGGAAAACTACTCATGTACCAATACACTTGCCCACTGTTTCCTGGAATTCATTAATTCCAATGCCCTAGACCAGCTCGTTCTTACCCCCACTAAAGGTAGCAACATCCTTGACCTGGTCATTACCAACATGGGCAACCGTTGCTCTACACAAGTAGTCAACTCCTCCCTGTTAGATCCGACCACAAACTTATCACCTTGGAAATCCACATCCCTCCCTCCCCCCATCCCCCTGCAAAGGTAACCACTATGAAAAACTTCTCCAAAGCTAACTTTGGGCATCTAAAAACAGAGGTGGCTAACTTCATAGCACCCATGCAAATGGAGATCAGTTGCATGATTGCCAAATAATACATCAATGCACTGTACAAACACATACACAAATGCATGGATTTCGCCATACCCAATAGAACCAAGACTCTCTCCTCCAAACAAATGAAGCCAATCTGGTGGTCCCCTGTCATAAACAAACTCTACAACAGAAGGAGAGAAACTGATGCAGAATAAGGTGAAGTCCCAAGACTGGAAAAACTCCCTTATCAGCCTCAACAAAAAGTTGCAATCCCTCATCAAATCCTCTAAAGCTAGCTATGAAAACGGAATTGCAGCAGATAGTAAAGACAACCACAAGGCCTTCTATAATTATGTAAAGAATCTCCATGGCAATGCTCAGATTTGCTCTGAGCTACTGCACAATGGTACCTCCTATACCAAGCCAACAGAAATTGTCAATATACTGGCCGACAGATTCAGTGCCAACTTTACCCTTCTTCCCCCCCAAGGGACCAGTCACAATACCAGTAGATTCCCAGGCACCCAGTATTACTGCTGCAAAGGTTAAAACAGCACTGTCCAAGGCAAGAATACAGCTTCTATGGAACCTGACAATATCTCTGGCTGTGTTCTATATGAACTGCACAGTGAACTGACACCTCACCTGTGTGCCCTGTTCAATCACAGCCTCACCTTAGGCTCTGTCCCTACCAAATGGCACACTGCTACAGTCTTCCCTCTCCACAAAGGAGGAGCAACACCACATTAGCCTGATGAGTCTGCTATGCAAAGCTATGTAATGCATAATCATGGACCTGATAAACAATGATATAGGGAATCTCCAAACTCTGGATCCTACACAGTTTGGTTTTGTGAAGGGTTGATCATACCTGCTCAACTTGGTCAACTTCTTTGAGTCAGTCACCAGAGATGTGGATTAAGGCAAGGTGGTTCATACAGTCTACCTTGATCTGGCCAAGGCCTTTGATACCATTCCCCACTCAGGAATCATAGAAAAACTCACTAAGCTAGGCATCAACTCCTATATTACTAGGTGGGTTGCAAATTTGCTCACAGGTAGAACCCACAGTGTGAAAGCAGCTGACTCCAAGTCAGGCTGGTGACCAGTCACGAGTGGAGTCTCACAGGGTTAGGTCCTGGGTCCTATCCTGTTTGGTATCTACTTCTTTGAAGTCCAGGCCAACACAAATGGACTCTGGCTGACAAAGTTCACAGACAGTTGCAAGTATGGAGCTATTATTACCTCCCCGAGTGATGTTGACATCCTGCAGAAAGGCCTCACTGAGACCAATGACTATTGTTAGAACCATGGCCTTAAACTCAATGCCAAAAAATGTGTCATCATCCCCTTTGGAAAAACCTGTTTCCCATGAATTACCCCATCGATGGTAGCCCACTGAATACAGAAGGCATTATAAGAGATCTGGGAACACAGATTGATAGCAGTCTCTCTTTTAATCACCACATTGCCACTGTGGTCAGAAAGTCCTTCTATGTGGTACATCTCATTACTAAGGGTTTTGCATCCAGGAAGAAGGAGGTCATTTTCTCCCTCTACTCTTCCCTCATTAGGCCAATCATTGAGTACAATGCCCCATTTCACATGTACCTCACAAAACACCTGTAACAACTGGAGAGGCCGCAAATGTACCTCAGAAAGAGGATCCTAGGCCTTAAACATCTGTCCTATATGGACAGACTAAAAAGAATCCAACTATTCTCTGTCTCATATTGCCTACGTAGAGCCAATCTCTGCTTGACTTACAAAGCCATGTCTGACCCAGCTCTCTTAGAAATGCTGCAGCTAAAGAAATCCCAATCCCTCCACATCACATGCTCCAGAGACCTCAAACTCATTACCACAATCAACAGAACATGCTGGAGGGACAGGTCCATAACCCAAAGACTGCCCATGCTATGGAATAGACTTCCCATACATGTCAAGCAGAGCACCCCAATGGCCCTCTTCAAGAGAAATCTTGATGAGTAGATGAGAAATAGAAAATTCACCCCAGGGATCACTACAGTGGCTTTACTCATCAGAGGCACTGGGAATTAAGGTCAGGTGTCACGATGCCAGGGTAATCATATGGACTAAGCTTGTAAAGGCTCTAGGGCCATTTCACACCTATGAATCTATCTCTCTCTCTCTCTCTCTCTCTCTCTATATATATATATATATATATATATCTATAGATATATCCAAACCCATAAGGTAGTGAAGGTAAATTGGAGCTCCAATAAAAATATCAAGTATAACAGGAACCAAAGGAGCCACCAAACCACAGCAAATAAAATCAAATAACTTTAATGCAAGAACAGGTGAGTGCTATCGCAACAAAGCCGCTTCATCAGACAATACAAGCATGGAATGCATCATCATTTTTAAATATCTGCATAGCCAATGACAAAAGACATCCAATTAAGAGCAACTTTTCAAAGTCAAAGCATCTAAATCAACTGTACAATAAACTCAAACCTTCATATATGCCATAAAACTTTCATGACAACAATAAAAATTCATTGTAAAAATTCATTATAAAAATCATAATCAAAATATATATAAAAATATATATATAAATATATATTTATAAAAATAATATCCTATCTGGGTAGGGGTCTATCTGACAGCATAGGGTGGATTGACAATTTCTCATTCAAACCCCTGCCATAATTGGCACTTAGTCTTATGATCCATTCCAATTTCCTTCCCTCAACTCTATTCTTAATCGCTCCTGCACGTATCCCTGGTGTAACAACCTCAATTACCATAAACTTAAAAGTGTGTTCATTACCCGCCTCCATAGTGTGTTTGGATAGTGCATTCATTATTACCCTCCTAGAAATGTCATACAGATGGTCCCTAATTCGATCCCGTAGTCTTCGTGTGGTCATACCAACATAGAAAGCAGTATATTTCTCACAGTAACTCAGATAAACTAAATGTGTGGTATTACAGTTAGCTGTTAATTCAAATGTAAACTCCCTTCCCATATCTGGATGGTGAAACCTACCTTTATGGTCAAGGTGTCGACAATAATTACATTTATGGCACGGAAAAGTGACAAGTTCATTACCCTTGATCTGATTATTATATTGTCTATCTTGTCTTGGACCACATAGAATTCTCTTCAAAGATTTCTTGTTTTTGAAGACGTAACCCACTAGCTCCCTGACATTTTCATCCACACAAGGCATTCCAGTTCTTCTTATATATATCCTGTACAAGTTTAACATTACTGGCGTATGTAACTGGAACTTTCAAAAAATTGTAACCCATAGATTTACCACCAACTCTTCTGTCATTATTGGAGAAGTGTGGTTTACCTATATATTCTCTCATTTCATGGGTATATATTAGTGCTGTTTTCACCTCATCCTTCAGATATCCTCTCTTCAAAAAATTTTGTTCTAAATTCTCCAACTCATCCCTAAATTTGTTGTCATTAACCGTTGACCTTGATGCTCTTAAATCTTGCCCTCTCGTGGGTGCATGCTGCTTCTTTCGACGTGTGTTCCTATAGCATTCTTTCCTATGTATACTAGTTTCAAACTCTCCCAAGGGCAACCTATCTATTCTGACATCTAGGAATTCAATGGTTTTAGTAGAACTGCAAGCTTGTAAACTTCAGGAAGTCAGCAGTATTATTGATACTCTCCAAAAAATTTTGAAATGATAGATCATCTCCCTCCCAAAGGAGAAAGAGATCATCAACAAAATGCCAATAAAAAAATCAGAGTAAAGCCCATGTGCCCAAGCGCATTCTCTCTTTCCCATGCTGCCATTACCAGGTTGGCGTAGCTATTGGCACAAGGAGTGCCTATAGCCATGCCAGCACACTGTTTAATGACAGTCTGTTCAAAGACAAAAGTGTTATTTTCTAATACGGTCTCCGCCATGAAGCATAGTAACTCTATCATTTTTTGTACATACATACTATCTTCTCTGAGATATTTATTAAGCATTTCTATTCCCTGGTCATTGGGTATGGCTGTAAATAGAGCCTGTACATCTAAAGTTGCCATGAGACACTCCCTTATGGGTGATCTGTCCCTAATACAAGCATATAGATCTTCTAAAATGTGTTGTGTGTCTTTCAAGACATATTTATTCTGACCCAAAACCGGTTTTAGATGTTCTTCAATGTAAATCGATAATGGTTCCATAGCCTATCCCCTTCCCGCTACTATAGGTCTTAGGGGTGGGTTAAGGGGGTTCTTATGTATCTTAGGGAGACCTTGTATGAGTGGTATTACTGGTTCTCTAACAACAAGATAATCATGTAATTCTTGTGAGATGGTACGGCATTGCATACATTCAAATAAATCATTACTGATAGAGAAAACACTTTTTACAACCACAGTCCCTTGTAATACACTGATATGTTTTAGAGTCACTCAACATCCTGTGAATCTCGCTGTAGTTTCTTCCTCTTATACACTGATATGTTTTAGAGTCACTCAACATCCTGTGAATCTCGCTGTAGTTTCTTCCTCTTGTACGATAGCAATTGCGTTTCGTATGCTGTCATGGTATCTGTAAGATGATCCATCTTAAGATCCACTAGTGAAGTAGGATACTTGTCATAGAGGTCAGCCTGAAGCCTGGTAATATTAATAACTAAAGCGTCCTCCTCTGCTTTAAAATAATCAATGAGGAGGAGCATATAGCTGACACTAGTATCCAAGTTAATATGTTGCCATTTTAACAATAAGTCACTATACATATTCCCATAAGAAGGCATTTTAAGTACCCGCAAACCACAGGGAACAATTTGTAGGCCTATACAGGCTTCAAAATGAAACCTCTGCATCTGAAGTCATTTTAATTTCTTTACATCATTCTCCAGTTTGAAGAATTCTCTCCTGAGAGCTGTAGAGTCATATTCACAGGTAACATCTGAGGTAACTTCAGCGTTCAGTGGTTTAAAACTCAGAAGTGGGTTCTCTCTCTCCTCTATTAATGCTGAGATATCTTTCCGTCTCAGCCCACGAAGACCTGTGGCATTGGAATTCTCAGCCATTTCAGATATTTCCACATTACCTTCTGCCATGTCACTACACCACCAACAACAAAATATAAATGTCCAAATCCAGAAGGTAGTGAAGGTAAATTGGTGCTCCAATAAAAATATCAAGTATAGCAGGAACCAAAGGAGCAACCAAACCATGCAAATAAAATCATATAACTTTAATGCAAGAACAGGTGAGCGCTTTCGCAGCAAAGCCACTTCATCAGACAATACAAACAGGAAATGCATCATCATTTTTAAATATCTGCATAGCCAATGACAAAAGACATCCAATTAAGAGCAACTTCTTAAAGTCAAAACATCTAAATCAACTATACAATAAACTCAAACCTTCATATATGCCATAAAACTTTCATGACAACAATAAAAATTCATTGTAAAAATTCATTATAAAAATCATAATCAAAATATATATATAAAAATAATATCTCATCTGGGTAGGGGTCTATCTCATTCAAACCCCTGCCATAATTGGCACATAGTCTTATGATCCATTCCAATTCCCTTCCCTCAACTCTATTCTTAAATCGCTCCTCCATGTATCCCTGGTGTAACAACCTCAATTACCATAAACTGTGGTCCAAGACAAGATAGACAATACAATAATTAGGTCAAGGGTAATGAACTTGGCACTTTTCCATGCATTAATGTAATTATTGTCGACACCTTGACCATCCAGATATGGGAAGGGAGTTTACATTTGAATTAACAGCTATATATTTTTATATATATTTTATATATATTTTGATTATGATTTTTATAACAAATTTTTACAATTAATTTTTATTGTTATCATGAAAGTTTTATGGCATATATGAAGGTTTGAATTTATTGTATAGTTGATTTAGATGCTTTGACTTTAAGAAGTTGCTCTTAATTGGATGTCTTTTGTCATTGGCTATGCAGATATTTAAAAATGATGATGCATTGTCTGATGAAACGGCTTTGCTGCGAAAGCGCTCACCTGTTCTTGCACTAAAGTTATATGATTTTATTTGCTGTGGTTTGGTGGCTCTTTTGTAGGGTTACCACCTGTCCCACTTTGCGAGGGACAGTCCCTTTTGGGCAGTTGTGTCCTGTGAAAAAAATAAAAAAATGGCAAATGTCCTGACATTTTAGGACAAAAATATTTCTAAGTTTACTTTAATAGTTGCATAAAACAGTTATTTTTTATCTGAAACACCTAAATGTTATATGAAATAGTATAAGCAACTCAAATGCTACAATAATAAGCTTTTATTGTAGCAAAAAAGTGAAGTTATATATTTTGTCCTGCAAAATCTGACATTTCTACAAAAAATGCCCCACTTTGGGTATTTGAAAAGGTGGCAACCCTACTCCTTTGGTTCCTGTTTTAAAGATATATATATATATATATATATATATATATATATATATATATATATATATATATATATATCAAAGGTATCTGGACACATGCTCAACTAGCATATGTCCGAATCACAAAACATTGAACACACATACACGAAAGCGGTTAACATCGACAAGCGCTTCCATGTATATGTGCCTGTTTCATAGATCAGAATACAGTGTGGATAAGGGAAAATTCCCTTTTCCCCACTGTAGTGCGATCTCGGAGTGAGAATAATAAAGTAGGGGATATGTGGGGGGTGCAGGGGGGAAAAATTAGATTTTTTTTGAACTACACATACACGGAAGCGCTTTTCGATGTTAAGAGCTTTCGTGTATGTGTGTTCGATGTTTTGTGATTCGGACATATGCTGTTCGAGCATGTGTCCTAAACCCATATATATATATATATATATATATATATATATATATATATATATATATAGATATAAGGAGCCATGGTGGTGCAGTGGTAGCATTGTCGACTCAGAACAAGACGTTCTCCCGTTCAATTCTTGGCTGGACCACCTTTTGTGTGGAGTCTATATGTCCTCCCCGTGGTCAAGTGGTGTTCGAAAGACATGCCTGAATGGGCGTGCCTTCATTGAAGGTTGGGCATCAGGCTAGCACCTTGGCACCATAAAAATCGTCTGCCAGTTATTAGCGGACCAGAGTTGTGCTGTGGCAACCCCTAACCGGGAAATTAATGGATCACAAAACAAAACTGTTTTCTTTTTGCAATTTTTTTAAAAAATTTTTTTGATGTATTGGTTTTTGAAATGCTGGCAACCATCACTTATGTTTGAACTGTTGTGCATTTTTGTAAATCAACAAATATTCATATTTCATGCGATACATACATACGTTCATAGGAAATTATTAGGCTAATGGCTTAAGACCCCTTACAAGCGTAGCCAATATAATCTGATTTTACCCAATATATGGCCCTAGGGGCAAGAGGATGAGATGGATTTGTGCCTATGCTTTGTTTATTATGAAAGTATGACTTGGAATGAGCCATTTTTCAGTTGAGGCCCAGGGAGACACACTCCAGACACATGTCTTTGTAACATGGGAGGAAACCAGAGCACCTGGAAGAAACACACATGAATGCAGGGAGGATATGCAGACTCTACACAGAAGGCACCCCAAAAATCAAACCAGGGAAGTTCTTTCTGTGAGGTGACAACACTACCGCTGCACCACTACACCCTCAAGTATCTTGCAGATTGAACCTGTCGATAAGGGACATAGGCGTTACCCTAAGTGGGAATTTGCAATTCCCCAATCATTGACCAAATTGCATTTGAAGAGGGTCAGGGAAGGGCTGTGCTTAATGTGTATAGGAAGCTTGTTCAAAAGAAGGGGCAATCTCTCAAACTCATATAGCTATAAAACAGTGGGCAAAAATGTCACACAAACCATTCAAGAAAAAACTTCAAGAAAGACCAAGCCAAGATAGAGTCTTCACTGTATAATATCTTAAAACACCTGTAGAGGAATATATGGAAATGACACTTGAGGGACTTACCAGTTTTTCAGCTACATGGCCTCTAAATGCTTATGACTTGTAATTTTTATTTATTTACTTTTTAAGTCTCTCTCTCACTCACACACACACACACACACACACACACACACACACACACACACACACACACACACACACATATATATACATCATCATCATCCTGCTTTTTCCCATTTTTTCTACACGGGGTCGGGGTATCATGTTAACTGTCACCAGCTCTCTCGATTCAGTGCCACACTCCTGCCTTCTTCAACACTCATGCCTGACTGTTGCAGATCTTCTTTCACACAATCCATCAGCCTCTTTGCCGAATGTCCTCGCTTCCTCTTATCGTATTCCTGCCTATCCCAAATCTTCGTCACCAGATTGTCTTTTGCTTTTCTGCACATGTCCAAACCACCATAATCTATTCGCTTTGATCTTTTATGCAATTGGAGCTACTTTAGCTTCTGCTCTTATGTCCTCATTTCTTCGTCTGACATTCTATGCCAGTTGGCTGCAGCCTGTCTGATTCTAGCTTTGACCTCTTCATTCAGACTTCCCTTCTCCTCAACTATCCCTCCCAGATACTTGAAGCTATTTACCTGTTCCACTATCTTCCCTTCTATCTCTATTCTCAGCTTCTTCTGATTTCCACATTTTGCTGCCATTACCACAGTCTTATCTGTGCTTAGTTTCATTCCATGTGCCTTAAGTTTTGCATTCCATTCTCCTATCCTTTGCTGAAGTTCTAGC
>NC_056733.1:1351742500-1351860000 GCF_019279795.1 Protopterus annectens | reverse complement strand
ATAGAGCTTTTATATTTAGCAAGTTGTCTGAAGATGAGCCTATAACATGGACATGGAACTTTGGGTAAGATGAGGGTTCTGTAAGACATGAGGGGAAAGCTTCCCAAATTCTGTGACTTGGTATAAAGAAGCAGTGATCTGCGCAATGCAGTTTGGTTGTGGGGCTTGTAATGCAAGTGTTAAGTGTAAACATTATAAAGTAATTAAACAATGTTCTAGTTTTTGAAATTTAATTAAATTAAGTGAAACAGAACAGTTGTTCATGTCTGAGAAATGCAGACTATTAACATTTCTTGCTTATCCTTACCAGAGTCTTCCTTGAGTATGTGCTGTTTCGGTTGGTAGCTAGTGTTTGATTAGAAAGTCTAGCTAGTTTAATTTTTATACATAAATTGGTATACATACCTTGACTACTCATTCACCCATATTATTGAGGATTCAATAAAGTATTAGGAAACTGTAGGCATTTTACATTGGTCAGAGCAGTTGCAGTGAGGAAACTGTCATACTAGTTCACATTGTATGTTTTAACTTGTAATTGGTTTGTTTGTGTCTTTCAGCTTTTCCTGGTTAAGGGTCGCCACAGCAGAACTCCGGTCCGCTAATGATTGGCAGTAGAGTTTTACGTGCTGGCTTGCCGGGCCTAACGCACAACCTTCAATGAAGGAATGGCCTTTCACACATGTCGTCACACAGAAAACGCTCTAACTGAGAATCGAACGGGCAACGTCTAACTGTGAGGTGACAACGCTACTGCAGCACCACCACCGCAGTTCTTTAACTTGTAATTGGTACAGTTTGAATTTTAAGGAGCTTCCGCAGCACCACCACCACAGTTCTTTAACTTGTAATTGGTACAGTTTGAATTTTAAGGAGCTTTGTAATGGATTCTTCAAATTCTTATGTTCTTGAAGACTTACTAAAAGCAAAACATATTTGAATGAAAGCACCATGTGCATACCTTAAGGATAAACTAGATGACCTCTGCATCAGCTGTAGAAAGTTGTATGAGTTGTCTAACATAGTGAAATGTATGATTACCAGTGACACACATTTTTGTTGTTGTCAGGTTGGCAAAACACTTTTCTTACTCTCTGGGTACATATTAGGCTGGATATGTGAAGATTATTTGCTCCCACAAGAACTGTCTTAAGTTTTCAGACTGTTAAACACAATTCTTTTGAGCAACTACCTACTACTTCCCATTTTATTCTGGAAATAATAAGCCTAGAAAAAGAAAGAATAGGTCACAGGTACAAACTAATGAGAAGAAGTGTGAAACACCCTCCTCTTTATTAAATTAAAACAAAGACACTAAGGTATAACACAATACAGATCTGTTTCCTTCCTATGTATCACTGCGGCAGCTTAAGATAATTTTATTTCTGTTAATAATAATATCAACACCTGCTTGTGTCCTAAAGGTGTTGTCAATCACAAGACTGGTGTTAATGCATTGTCCACTGACCTTGATCACCAAATTTTATCCACTAGTAAACAAGTTAACAATTTGACTCCTAATGAAACTGGAATAAAGACTGAAAGATTCAAAGAAACTTTATTGTCATTTAGGAAACACAAATGCTAGCTAAATGAAATTCCAAGTGTCAGCTCTTTTACAGGAGAAAACAAACACAAAATAACAGACATGATAGCTATTAAAGAATAAACAGTAACTATAGTACAAAACTAAATATCTAAGTAGCTGTCGCACATACTTGTACACTATTTATTACATTGGACAACACTGACTACTTGATAATTAATACATGAAAAGAAAAGTACACTATACACAAAGGTGAGATTGGGTGATATTGCACATACGGAAGTGATTGGAATTGCACTTAAATGAGAATATATTAATTTTAATTTGCAATAAATAAATAGAACTACTATATAAAAAAAAAGAAAAAGAATGATATCATGACGCTCTATTATAGTTTTGATACATCCAGATTTATGTCTGCATTAATAAGTCTTATTGCAGTTGGATAAAAACTGCTCATGACTCTGGAGGTCTGGCAGCGCATACTCCGTAACCTTCTACCAGAAGTAAGCTTAGTGAACCAACCATACGCTGGATGAGAAGTGTTATAGTATTTTGTGGGAACTCTATTTACATCTCATTTCAAACAGCTCATGTAAGGTAGGAATACTAGTGCCCACGATCTTAGAGCTCCTGTAAGGTAGGAATACTAGTGCCCACGATCTTAGAGCTCCTGTAAGGTAGGAATACTAGTGCTCATGATCTTTTCTGCTGTTCTTATTATTCTTTGCAGCTTCTTCCTTTCAACCATTGTGCTGTAACTGAACCATACAGTGCAGTTGCTGGTGATAATACTCTCGATGGCTCCTCTGTAGAAGGTAATTAGAGTGTTCATAGAGTGCTTTGCTTTTCTAAGCCTTCTTAGGAAGTGTAGCCACTGGTGGGCTTTTTTTAATTAGCCGGCCTGAGTTTGTACTCCAAGAAAAATCCTCTGATATATGTACCTACAGGAATTTTGCAGTTTGGACTCTCTCCACTTCTTCACCATTGATCTTGAAGGGCAGGTGCATGCCAGAGCTATTTCTGAAGTCAATAATAATTTCCTATTGTTTTATTGATGTTCAAGTCCAAATTGTTGTTATTGCACCATTCAGTCAGGGAGTTAACCTCATTCCTATAACCACCGTTGTCATCATCACTTATGCATCCTACCACTGTGGTGTCATCTGCAAATCTGATGATGTGGTTGTTGCTAGCTTCCATAGCAGTCATGGGTAAGGATTGTGAACAGTAGAGGACTAAGCACACAACCCTGCGGTAATCTGGTGTTGATTCTAATGCTCTCTGAAATGTTACCAGCAAAGGTCATCTGTGGTCTTCCAGTCAGGAAATCAAGGATCCAGTTGTACAGCCCTTTATTTATGCCAAGGTTGATTAGCTTTTCTATAAGTTGCATTGGAGTCACTGTATTAAATACCGAGCTGTAATCTATGAACAACAGCCTGGCATAGTTATTCTTCTCTTCAAGATGTTCCAATGTGAGGTGAAGTGCCACCAAAATAACATCAGCATTTAGCAGTGGGTCAAAGGATTGAGGTAGTACTGTAGGCAAATGCCTTTTAACCAGTCTTTCCAAGCATTTTATTACATTTGATGTAAGGGTTACTGGCCTGTAATCATTTAGGTAGGTGGGGGTTGGCTTTTTTAGGCAGAGGGTTTGTGTTGGTAACTTTGAAGCATGCTTGTACTTTTTCCTGGACAAGTGAGGTATTGACGATGTTTGTCAGGACTATGCTCAATTGGTTTGCATAACCTTTCAATACTTTCCCCAGGATGATATCGGGGCCAGCAGCCTTCCTGGGGTTCACTTTTCTCAGTTGGTTCCTTACATCCACAGCACTGAAGTTAAGTCCGACCTCCTTTTGGTCATTGAAAAGCTTTACAGCCTCCAGGTTGTTTTTCTCTTCAAACCTGCCATAAAACCTGTTTAGATTGTCAAGAAATTGAGTGCTATCATCGCACTTACCTGACTTGGTCTTGTAGTCAGTTAGCTGTCTTGTTAGAAGGGAGCCAGTCAACACTTAGTGGCACAAATGCTGCATCAGCTTATACTAAGTTCTCTGGTGGTGATGTCCCTGCTGTAAGTAAATATTTATGATGTTCATGTTACAAAAAAGTAAGTTAAGTAATACAGGCCATGAAGTTTTAATTTTGAGATGCTCAGTTCTAAAATCATTGGTAGTAGACTCTGTGGTTTGGATAAGAACACTCACACAATATCAGCTGTACTGGGCTTGAGACTGACTGATATAACTAGCCTCTGACTCATGCCAGAAAAATTTAGATGTGGTGTACTTGCTCTTCATGCAGGAACTAATGATTTGAGAGATGCCCCTCTTAACCATATGAGAAATAATATCATAGATATGACAGAATATCTAGAAAGTTTAAATGTGAAGTATGTCCTTAGCGAAATGAGGCCATCAGCCTTATAGACTGATTTCTTATTTACTAAAGCATAAAACCTTTATCAGTTGGTTAAGACAGATAACTCTTGTCTATAACATCAAGTGTATTTCTGTGAAGAATCTATTTATTGCTGGAGAATGTTTGTTTGGGAGGGGTTACATCTTAATCTTTATGGTGTCACTTACATGGCAAGTAAAATTATGGAAAAGATTAATTGTGTTTTATATGATGAAACACTATACCTGATAAAAGTGGCAGATGGTTTGATAGAAGTATAACATGCTTACTTTACAATAGTAATAGGCAATTTCAGATTATTGCTCTCAGTGAATCATGGAACTTAACTTTTTATCATTTGAAAAACTTCAACAAATAGGTATGCCTAAGGATACATTTTAAAGTTTGAGGAGTGACTTTAGGGGTCCACAAAAATGTACCTTCATGTCTTGTACAAATTGTAATGCATTATCAAATAATTGTTTTCAAAATCTTTGATACTAATGGTAGCATTCCCATAGTTTAAAGCTACTGTATTCTAAATATAATTAGCACAGAATGTTGGGATTGCTTGATAAAGTTTGCAAATTGCTTTGAGAATAAGACAAATATTTCATTTCTGGGTGACTTTAATTACCTTGGGATAAAGTGGAACCCCATGTCAAGTGACTCATGTTTTGAGAAAAGAATTTGCTAACATTACTTCTTTTTATGGACTAGTACAACCTGTTACTGGTAGTATAAGAGGTAATATTTCAGATCAAATTGCAACAAATATTCCAAATAAAATACAAAATTTAAGAGTGACATGTCCCCCTGGGTTGCTGTGACCATAGTATAATTAAGTTTCAGATTGAACTAAATATAAGCAGGCTCTTTCATGGAAAATATTATACTATATATCAAACAGATTATTGTAAATATTTTACTCAAATTTCTAACACAGGGTCTTATCTATTGAATCTCTTAGAGTATCAGTTTGGGTACTCTGTCTTGGAAAAAGTAGTGAGTAACTGTGTTAATGAATCTGTTCTTCTGTAAAATGCTAATAATTCATTTCTATGTGGTAGAATAATTCCATCATAATGTTATATAGAAAGAAAAAAAAACTTCCAAATCCTAACAAGATTTCCTACTAAACATAAATAAGAAAATAATAATTCAGCTTGTAAAAAAATATAATCAGAAATAAAAGTCAGCTAAGATCAACAATGAAACTAAATTGATTAGTAAATGCACAAATTAAAAAAAGAAATTTTACAAATATATTAACTGGTTGGATAAAGGGCATCCATCTATTGAATATGTTTTGAATAATGATATAATATTAACTGATACTTATACTACTACATGTGAGTTTATTTTATTTATTTATTTGATATTTGTTAACTGGGTTGGTCCAACTGAGCTAGAAGCCCATTTTCAATGGAGACCCAAGGAGAAAAGCGCCAGAGTTGAACAGACTAAACAAGAAGTATATACATGAAAATGAACTATAATGTGTACAGAGGAAAAACATAGTGCTGGTATACGACATGTTATAAGAGAAGATATTACTGTGGAGCTAAGTATTTACATATTTACAGGAACTGATTGCAGTCTTACTTGTAGACTTGGAAAAAGAAAAGCAAAACAGTATGTCTAGAGTAAAGAAGCAGAGGAATCTATTATTTGTCTATAAAATGCAGGAGAAACGGTGTGTGGAGGATTAGGTAGTGTCATGACCAGAATAGGACCTTGCACTGAGTAGAAGTTGTTTTAGTTCTTTTTTTGAAGTGATTAGAGTGGGAGATGGCTCTTATGAAGGCGGGGAGTTTATTCCAGGCATGGGCTACAGTGTATTTGTATAGTAGTTTTCCAATGTTTTTGTGAGATTTGTAGATTTTGAGGAACTGTTGATCAGAGGTACAGAGAAGATGACTGGGGGTGTAGTAGGATACAAGGGAGGAGAGGGAAGGAGGGGTAGGAAGTAGATTTGTATAGCATGGTATGTGTAATTTGGAATTGTGACAGTCATAGCTGTTAGGGGAATTCAAGCCCTTGAAGTGTGTTGAGTGCTTGGCAGTGGTGAGATTTATGAGGTGAGTTAGTTGCAAATGTAGCTATTTTGTAGTAGGTTTGTTCTAGTTTGGATAAAAGTGTAGATTGGATACTAGTAAGGATAGCAGCAGCATAGAAAATGGAGGGAAGGAGTAAACCCTGAGCCAGGGAGAGCTTAGCGTCTGAAGTGAGAAAGTTCTTGTTTCTGTGCAATAGATCAAGTTTTCATTGTTTTTATTTATGCTTTGCTGGATATACAGATTAAATTTTAATTAATCATCGATAATGGTAGCTAAAAGCTTAGTGTGGTGTTTTGCTTTAATGTTGGTCTTGTCACGGGATGTAATGACAGAGGTTTATTTATGGTCAGATAGAGGTCAAGGGAGGAAAAGCAACAGTTGAGGATTTTTTGGATTTAAGATGAGCTGAGCTTATTATTAGACAGCCAACTTTAAATGGACAGGAAAGAGGCTTGGGTGAGTAAGTGGTGATGAGAGATATTGGTGGAGATGGAGATGAGTGTAGAATTGTCTGCATATTGAATAAGGGAGGGCTGATTACAAGAAGTATGGACATCATTGGTAAAGATATTGAACAGAAGGAGGTCAAGGATGGAGCCATGGGGGACTCTAGATTTGATGGGTAGGAAGGAGGAGTAGGAAGTGTGCCATCTAACTGATTGTTGCTTATTGGAAAGGTAACTAGGGAACCAAGTGAGAGAGGACCCAGAGAGATTGAGATCAGATAGTTTAGATAAGGAGTAGGGGGTGTGAAAAAGGTATTAAAGGCTTTAGAGAGCTTGAGGAAAAGGCAGGATGCAAGTTGTTATTGGCTCTGGCCTCAGCTACAGTGTGAGTAAAAGATAACAGAGCAGTGACAGTGCTGTGGATTGGCTGGAAATCATGTTGGGTGAGAGTTAGCAGGTTTTCTTGCAGAAGGTGATTCAGTAGCTGCATATGGATGCATTCTTCCAGAATTTTTGAGAGAGGAGAAAGTATGGCTATGGGTCTATAGTTAGAAGGGTCAGTGGAATTCCCACCTTTATGCAGTGGGAAAGTGTAAAAGGATTTCTAAATGTTTGGGACTGTGGCTTCTTGAATGGATCTATTGATTAACAGAGATATACAGTAGGATAGGCTATGGATTTAGCAGCTAGTTTTAGGAAGATGGGAGGAAGGTTGCCAACATAGGGGGAACAGGGTTTAAGTTTATGCAGGAGTAACTTGATATAATAGGTGGAGACTGGTTTGAAGGAGGAAGGGTTTCTGTTGTGTGGGTTAGAGGAGGTGGCAGGGGAGTCTGACTTGTGGGTGGTGTGAGTACGTTTATGGATAGTTTCTATGAAGAAATTAAGAGGTAGAAGTTTTGAGTGGGGCATTATTTGGGAAAGGGATGGGTGTAGAAGATTTGCAGGGTGCAGAATTTTGTTCCTGGTAGAACAGAACTTTTTTGAGTTCCATTTTCTGTTGAATTGGGGTGATATGTAAAAGTTTTTCTTATCTTTGTTAATTTGTTTTTTGGAAAGATTCCAGAGTTCCCTGTAGTTGTGGATCAGTGATGGTGATTTGGTTTTAAACCAAGCTTTCCAAACACTGTCTCTTTTGTGCATGAGGAAACATGTTGCTTTGGAGAGCCAAGGGGCATAATTTGCTTTAACTCTTATTCTTCTAGAGAGGGCAAGGGAGTTAAGAATATCAAGGAAAATTTGTTAACTTTTTGCACAGCTTCATTAAGGGGGAGATGGCAAAGGAAGGACTAGTTGGTCTTCTGCTGTAAGTCAGGATCATGGCTCTTTTGGTCCTATTTCAGATCAGATAACTGTCTCAGGTCCTTGTTATCTTTCTTCAAATTCCATTATTAGGAATGCCTTCACTAAATTGAAGAAAATTTAATCTGTGGGCCCATATATCATGCCTTTTTATTATAGGTAAAATAGGTTATTATACCTATTTTATAATTTATTTTAATAAATTACTGGAAAAAAGGCATTGCACCTTATAATTGGAAGCTATCTTGAATTACCTCTGTACATAAAAAGGACAGGAAAGATATCATTAGTAATTATAGACCCATAAGTCTGACATTTCTGGTTGGTTAGTGCTTTGAAAGATGTCTACCAGAAATAATACATAACTCAGGCTTCAGAGTAAATGTTAAGGATATTGACCAAATGGCCTCATAAAGCAAAGACAAAGTATGTGTCACTTAATATGAATTTATGATCAAATAACAATGGCCTTGGATATGGGTTTGTCACTAGGCATGATCGGTTTGGACCTTGCCAAAGTATTTGGCTGTCTGCCATTCTATTCCAGTTACATATACTAATCTGATTCTAAAATTAATTGTAATGTCATTAGATGGATCATGAATCAGTGAGCTGATGGATAACATTATATTAAGATAGGTAAAGTTCATTAAGGTTTTCTACCTGAAATATCTGGTGTTCCCCAAGGATCTCTCTTGGGTCAAATGCTTTTTTATCTTGTTTTTTTTAGTATTCAAAGGAACATCAAATTTTGAGTCCAAAAGTACACTGAGGATTTAAAATTGATTTTATAATGCAAAAATATCTGATGCCAATTAACTTAAGTGCATATTTGTGTTTGATGTGTAAGTGGGCACAATATACTGAACTAAAATTTAGCCTGGATAAGTGTAAAGTTATGTATTTCCTACATATGATAACCTTATTATTAAAAGAGGCCAAGAAGTTATAAAAGCTTGGTATTAGTATTTATTGCTTTTCATTTATCCTTTAACCATCATGTTAGGACTATCAGCTCTAAAGCAAATAAATATATGGATAAGTTATTAAGAAATATTTCAACTAGAGGCAAAAAATATTTAGCTATGGCATATATAACTTCCATAAGATCGATTACTGAGTATAATAATATATTTGGGTCTATATTATAAGAATGAAAGTGCATCTGTGCGACTTCATAAAAGTTGACACATAATGCATGAAACCTCAAAATAGCGAACGGCCACGTAAGCAAAATTTTCCCTAGGGAAAAATCTTACACTCCCGTTTGCTAAAAAAAAATAATTTAACATCATAAACAGGTGGGGGGCTTCACCCCCCACATCCCCTAACTAAATATACCAACTCCAAGATCACACTATAGGGAAGGAAAGGGTAACTCCGTGAAGTTGGCCAACCATCTCCTTGTGCTATGATATATTTATAGAATTGCTTAAATGCGATTTGATGAATATGTGTCGCTGTTTCCATATTCGCTTAGAAGTATTTTCGTGCTTCTAATATAGACTCGTATATTTTGCAATTACACTAAAATGCGGGTAACAAATTTAGAAGATGCCCCAAGAAATATACTAAGAGAATTCCATCAGTAAGTCACATACATTATGGGGCTAGAAGTTAAGTATTTAAAACTGTTTTCTTTCTGCTTCAGGCACATTTTCAGGGTAAATTGATACTGGCATATAACATATTTAATGATGTCATTTTACAACTAATGTAGAACATAGAAGTCTTTAGCTCTCCAATGACTTCAGGTAGTGTAGCCATGCAGCTAAGATGACTTTCACACACCCTGTGCATATGATGATACCTGTGCCACATCCCTGTTATCCATAACATTGATGCAGGAACAGGCTAACTTGGTTCTGTTGCACACAGCGACAGAGTGTCACAATGTACTGCAGTATAGAATGTAGTCAGGGGTAATGTGTACTGCATACATGTCAGGTAGTGTAGCCATGCAGCTATGATGCATCTCAGCTGCTGGTAACACCAATTGTTATCCCTATAGTGTCATCCATTTATGCTGTAGGCATACATGTGTCAGCAGGAGGATGGTCTGCTGTCATATTCCACAAGGGTATGTCAGTGTGGTGAAACCATGGCCATAACATATGTGGTGTACAGTTGCACACATGCCGCAGGTGTGTATAACAGTTATTGGCTGTGCAATATTGACCAGTGGCCTGCTGGTACAGGTATAATCTGCACCCTTATGTCAACCCATCCACATACACGCACATCCTTACTTGGCAACACTGTGTCTTGACCCCAAGCCAGGTATGTAGTGCTACTGAACTGTGTGGCTGTCATTGCACATACAACACCATCTGTAGGGTGAGGTGTGTACCAAGTCATGTGCTACATGCAGACCATCCACAGACATGTACAATATGGTATTGGGGGATGTAATGTTTGTATATGGAGAATACATAGTGTGTCATACCATCATATACACTTTGACTGACATATAACAGGTATACACACATCTTAGAGACCTGGTTGTATAGTTGCTAACTACCTAGTCCATGTGTCCAATGTGTTACAGGTAGGCTGCACACAGCACATGTGTAACTGGGCTGTATCCTGTTATCTGTTACCTGTATGGGTGATGGTGACATTGGCCACCTGAGAGTGGTACGTGGGCCACATACCAGGTGTACCATGGTGTAAAGACAGTGTGCACAGCACCCACATCCCCCTCTGGATATTGTACACACTAGAACCCATCTTGATACTCTGACATACCCACTATCACACATTGGCCATGATGCAAAAATAACCCATTGCATATCCCAACAGTGGTACCACAGGGATATGCATATGATGCACATGCCACAGGCATAGTAGGGTGTTGCATTGCATTGCCATATCTATGGGTGACAACAACAATATCTGTACTACTGTGTGGCAATGTGTATTGTAATAGGAATATGTGGACTTAGAATGGTGTACCCTACAGATATGCACACATGCACACATACACACACATGGCAGACCTCAATGGGATTCCCAGGCCTACCGACCCATTGGTACAACACTGTTGTGCTGGCACTGCAAAGCACAAGTAGCTGTTAGGGAGAGGAGTGTAACAGGCTACATGTTATGTTACTGGGGTTGAGAGGCACCACACACTATACGAGTTGTACAAATAGGCATCCCCCTCAGCCAAACACGTCTGCCCTGCAATATACTACCTGGTGTTGGAGATCCCATAACCAGGGTCAGTGACAACATGGGTACATGATGTTACCTGTACTACATCCTACCTGTATTATGTCAGGCTGCTATTGGTAACATATCATGCAGTACAGTCTGGCTCCCATAGGTAATGTTTTATGTGGAAGCCATCAACATTACCAGGCTTCAGATACACAGACACAGATATGCAGATACAGGTATACATATATATATATATATATATATATATATATATATATATATATATATATATATATATATATATAGATAGATATATATATATATATAGATATATATATATATATACATACACATATACATGTGACTACACATACACAAGCAGTTATATGTACAGTAATATACATAAGTGGAAGGTTCAAACAGTATGGAACAGCCACTATGCCTACAGTTGACCCCTGAAAGACTGGACACTGTATGTGCCACCCATACAAATACAAATCAAATTGTTGCCTGTAACGTACACCCACAGAGAGGTCATAGGTAAAACAACACCCACAGGTTTGCAGATATGGAAACCTTTAATTGTGTACTATTACAGTTATACATGCCATGCCATATAGCTGCTCAGACACTGACAACTATGTCAACAGAGTGATGCTACAGTGGACCAGTTACAATCATACAGTAGTCTGAAAAGTTTCACAGCTATTGCTGTCCAAGCCAAGCCATTCACACTGTACAATGGGAAAGACACACTGGGCCACAGGATACCTAACAATCAACAGTATGTAATCCAGGTGTGTAGATCAGCAGCCTTTTTCTGCACAGTGTACAAATGCTGTAGGTGTTATAGATGTCACATGACCACATGGGTTGTAACTGCTACATAACATGGCATAACTGACACTATCATGAGCACACCAATGCACAGAACAGTTTGTATGGCAGGAGGCAGTAGTCCTGCATTACCCAGATCCATGTCAGTAATGTGTATATTTATTTTATTTATTTATTTTACATTTGTTAACCGGGAGAGTCCGACTGGATACATGTCCATTTTCAGCGGAGGCCCGGGGAGAAAAGCTCCAAGTACATAACAGACATATGAACATTGTTAATGCAAAAAAAAGGAAGATAGTTGAGTTCTAAATACAATATAAAGATACATCACATCTTGGGAAAAACAACAGCAGCATATAAAAAACATAGGTCAGTTACAAAGGCGGGCGCCTTGTTAAGCAGTTAAGGATAGTGAGGTAAGAGAAGGGTAAATGATAGTGGTTAATCAGGTTTGGAACAGGGACATTGCCAGAGAGTATTGAGATGGGGTTTAAGCTTTTTTTGAATTGTAGGAGTGAGGGTTCTGAGGTGAGCATGGTCGGTAGGGAGTTCCACATTTTACCTACAAAGTTTGAGAATAGAGAATCCCCAGCAGAATTATTGGCTTTGGTAGTTTGAGCTAAGATCTTATTGGAGGAGCGTAAAGATTGCAGGTTAATATAGGGGTGAATGATGTTTTTCAGAGCTGGTGTTTTCTCTGGGTGATACAGTATCTGGTGAGCCATTTTGAGTTGGTTGAAATGGAGTTGGCTGGAAAACTCTAACCACCCTAGTTGCTTCAAGTTAGTGCAGTGGTGCGTTCTAAAGGTGGAATTTGTGGCAAATCTAGCTATGTGACTGTAACAAGAAGCAAGTTTGTTAAGGGTTGTCTTGTTTAGGTTTGTAAAGAGGGAGGCATAGAAAAGAGTTGATAGTAGGTGTGTGCTGGCAATTGTAATTTTAGCATGAGGAGTGAGAAAGTGTTTTACTTTATAGAGAGCCAAGCTTTTATTGACGGTTTTGATGGTAAGATTGAAATGGGTGTCAAATTTAAGGGAGTTATCAATGGTAACACCTAATAGCTTTGTGTGAGCTTCTGGTGATATAGTGATTCCACTGGAGGATGTAATAGAGAAGGTGGGGAAGAGTCTTGTTAGTGGGTGAGAAAGTAAGTAGTTTTGTTTTGTTGGGGTTGAGAACTAGTTGTCGACTTGAGAACCATTTTCTATTAGGTTGAAGGTGTCTTGGGTTGAAGCAGTGAGGTCTGCCAGGTTGGAGGCAGTGCTGATGATAATCATCTGCATATTGAATGCATGTGGCATGGGGGTGATTGTGGGCAGGTCATTAACAAAGATGGTGAAGAGAGGGCCAAGAATAGATCCTTGGGGAACTCCAAGTGAAACAGGTAGGCATGTAGATAATTTGTCCTGCCATAGAACAGCCTGTTGCCTATTGGACAAGTAGGAATGGAACCATTTCGTGACAGTTTTTCTAATGTATGGAGGAGTTGAATGTGGTTCACCATATCAAAGGCCTTGGAGAGGTCTAAGAAAACAGCAGATGATAGTTTATTATTGTTTCTGAAGTTATTGATGGTATTAGAAAAGGATAGTAGGGCTGATGTGGTACTGTGATTTGGCCTGAAGCCATGTTGGGAGTTAGCTAGAATTTTATTTTTGGTGAGGTGTTCCATCAGTTGTTTGTGGACACACTTTTCCATAATTTTGGCCAGGGGTGAGAGTATAGCTATAGGTCTGTAGTTGGTTAGCTCTAGTGAGCTACCACCTTTATGGAGAGGAATAATGTGGGACATTTTCCATATGGAGGGATGAAGGCTTCTGACAAGGTACGGTTTATGATTATGGACGGATAGGAAATGCGCTCAGCTGCTTTTTGCAGAAAGTCAGCTGGGAGAAGGTCAGCTGCTAGCTTAGTGGGTTTTAGTTTAAGAAGAGATGTTATAAAGGATATGGGTACTGGATCGGTAAATAGATGATCTGATATAGTTGTAGTATTCTGCTGGCATGGGTAGTGGAGTGGGCTGGTTGTTTGTTTGAATTGTGTGGCCAGGGATTGTATAGTTTCTGTGAAGAAACTATTGAATGTGTTAGCAATGTTTACAGGGCACTGTTGTTTGCAAGTTGTTGGAGTGGGGGTGGTTGCCTGGCCTGGGTGCAGGAGCTTGTTTAAGCCTGCCCAGAATTTTTGTGGATTATTAAGGTGTTTGTGTTGGAGGTGGAGGAAGAAGTTTTTTATCATTTAAGATCATTCTTTTAGTTTCATTTCTAAGTTGCGGAAGGTTTGGTGGGAGTGTGGGTCTTTAGAGGTACACCATGTGACCCACATCTTGTCTCTAGATAGGATTTTGGATTTTGTTTCCTTAGAGAGCCATGGTGCGGTTTTGGTTTTAGTTCTAATGGACCGTATTGGAGCATGGGAATCTAGAATATTGAGGAAGGTGGTGTTGAAGTAGATAACTGCCTCTTCAAGAGGAAGAGACTTGAGTATTGTCCAGTTGTGGGCTTTAAGTTCAGTTTGAAAAATGGGCGTTGAATTTATTATTGTTCCTGATTTTTTATGGTTGTAAGAAGGGTGATTTTCTTGAATTTGATAACATAGGTGAGTAAGTGATCACTCATATCCTCTGGGTGAGTACCTGCTGAGTACTGGTCAGGATCTTTATTAGTAAGGATCCAGTCCAGGATGCTGTCTTTGTTTTGGGGTTTATCTAGTCTGGTAGGAGTGGATATGAGCTGAGAAAAGCCATGTAGATTTATGCTGCTAGATGGGGAGCTAGATGAGAAGGAATTCCAATCGATGTTGAAGTCACCTAACACTATGGATTCCTGGGCGTGAGTTTGAGTTAACCAGTGGAGACCCTCCTCTAAGCTTTCTTTATTATTGTTGCCTCTGGGGAGGTAAATACATGCTATATTTATGCTTTTATGTTTGTTTGGTTGAAGTTTTACAAGTAGAATTTCATTGTTTGTTAGGAGGGGTTGTGGAGAGGCAAGGGAGATGTGTAATGTACTTTTGTAGAGTATGGCTACACCGCCACCTTCTGAGTTATTCGGTCTGCTCTTAGTATATCATACCCTGGTGGGATTATCTGTGTGTCTTCGTACTTGGTTTAAGGCAGGTTTCTGTGAGACATAGTAGGTCTGGGAACAAGTAGCTAAAAGGGCATGTAGGTTGTGAATCTTATTGTTTACACTTCTGATGTTTAGATGACAGGTCAGAAGAGAGTTAAAGGGTCTAGAGTTTAGATTGAGAAGTGGAGGGAGGATAGGGTGGAATTACAATTGAGTGGAGGGAAGGGCCAGGGTTGGGGTGGATATCACCATCTGTGGCTAGTCTGTGATTCAGAGTGGTAATGAATTTGAGGGCTTTGAGTAGAAGTTTGTAGTAATGTTTATCATTTGGCCTAATATTGGTAGGTTTGATAATTACATAGCGTTCGAGTTCTAACATGGTGGGTGAGTAGGAGTCAGTCATGGCCTCTGTTGTTAATTATGGTGAGGGGTTGGTTTGGTAGCCTGGGTGGTGGAAGCCTATGTAAGACCAGGTTTCATATAGGGTAGCTAGGTAAGGGACAAGTAGGAGGGGAAAAGAGTTAGTATGATAAGCTTCCTGGGTGGTGTCATATTCAGTTTGATCTTAGAGGGCTGTAGTGAGGTACAGGAAGTTAGTGGACAGTAGGGGAGTGGTTTGAGGTTATAAAAGTATGAGTACTGGGGGTGGAAATAGGGGACAGAGGGGCGGGAGCGGAGCGAGCACGGCGAGTGCCGAGGATGGGCACTAAGCCACTAGCCACTAGAGCCGGAGGGCACGAGAGCGAGCAAAAGCTCATGAGCAGGGTTTACACTAAGCCACTAGAGCCCAGGTTTCAAGATGTAACTCCTGAATAATTAACTTGCAGGTGAGTAATCTCATCTAAACAAACACCAGGTTCAATGCCTATGCTTTGGGAGCTTGTTTTTACAATTTTATAGCAGTTTGCCTTAGTTTTAGAGTGTGTTCTGTAGTTTAAGTGGAGTATATGCAAACAAGCTTGGATTTTTTGTTTGGGTAAGCCTAGGGAGATTTGTGCTAGTGCTGAGGACCCTTAAATAATACTTTACTTTAAAGTCTATACTAAAATGACCAGATAATGACCTGTTTTGTTTTTACAGGTTGTGGGCAAAAGTAGAGTAGTCGCTCTAGCAGCTATACTATATAGGTGAAGTATATGGTACTGTACATCCAGATACCTTAAGGCAGCTCAGCCCTGATACCCCTACATTTTGTAGCAGCATAGGTAATTTCTGGTGCTCCCCCCTAGACTCAATAATACAGGGCATTATACCACTGTTACATACACCGGGCTGTGCAGTGCATGAGGGCACACATGTACTGTGAAGGTGGTGCCCACACATATATGGCCCCAGCCCCACCATATGTGTGGGGTTACAACAGCAGTGGACTGATGGCAGACATGGCAGTGTGTTATACTCCCAGCCCACTATGGATCAACCACTGACATCATGCCATATGTGCAAATCTTGGTATGTAGGTGATGGACAGAGGCTGGAATACAGGCACATATGTGGACAACTGTTGCCATACACTATGCAAGGTGCAGGTGTTACAGGATAGTCTTAACATACCCTTAGTCAAGGAATTGATGGTAGAGATGATCATGGATGTAGCCATGTACCAGTAACACGCAACACACACACTGCCAGTGTATTATCTGACACAAGACCTGTGTGTTGGACAGACAAGATATGATAGGCACAGCTCCAATCAGCATGAGGGCAGACCCACAGTTGTGTGCTATGCAGATGGACTGCATTCCATGGCAAACTAGTATGTACACCTTCACCCTGTAACACTAGAATTGCACAAAGCATAACACAACTCTACTCACAGTCTGTCTGTACTTCCTGATCCTCTTACAAATATGTGGCTGTCCTGAGTGTGCCGGTTTTCCTGTAAGGGATATTTCCACATGCTGTTGGTAGCAATGCTGCCCACACACAGGATGGATGCCCATCACACAGGACATGTAATGGGACCATGCACACATGATGTGGGACTCTATAGTAGGTGTTGCCATGACAATGTTAATTTGGTGTAGTACACATGTGAAATCGTATACCTGGCTATCTGGATAGGTATATGTACATATATTGCCACCATATGTCCTGGACATGAAGTATAGGCCAACCCCAGCCTGTATGTTCCTAATGTCGTAGTTGCAGGGGATGTCAGGTATGTATAGCAGCTATACTAGTAGACTATTGCTACTGTCATTGGGATTGTCTTCACAGACATGGTGTGTGTGGGAGGTCACATCTGCTCATACCATGTGTGCCATTGGTTACTGAATGACATCCAAAGGACATCAGTGTACAGTAACGCTGCTAGCACATAATGCCGCTGTGGACTGCAACAGAAATATTGGCCAATATATGTGGAAGGTCTGACACAATCTGTACAGTCCAGAGGTATACACATAAGCCCTTAGTGCTACACATGTGTACCTTACCTGACAATATGGATGTGAATGGCCATGTAGATGAGTATAACACATAACGACTGGTATATGATGTCCACCATAGGTCATGCATTCATACACCCCTGCCTGCCTGTAACAGTATTTTTTATTTTATTTATTTATTTACATTTGTTTACCGGGAAATTCCGACTGGACGCAGGTCCTTTTTCAGCAGCTGCCCAGGGAGAGAAGCTCCACATCATGTACACGATAGAGATACAAAGTTGCAGCAAAAGTAAACAACATTACAGGTTGTTGGCTTTAATACAATAACAAGATATTGATTATCAACAGTGTATACAGAAAATGTTGCAAGTTAAGATAGTTTCTTGTGATTTATAATATTAGTAACAATGATGTCAGATAAGATGTTAAAGTATGTAAAGACAACTAGTTATTTCTGACTGTGGTTAGTAGTGGCGGTAGTATAGCTGGGTTAAGAGTCTAGGTGGGGAGTAAGGGTGGGGATGGTATGACTGCTGGTACAGGGGTACCATGGCCACACACTACACAATAGGTATTGACATACATCTGCACTGCATCACACTGCCCTGTCTGACATACATGACTGTTAGGGGAGGGCTGACAGCGGGACATTTGGCTAGTATCTGCACATGACATCCCACTGGGTAGGTATACTAAGCTGCTAGGCATGTCACAATGCACTGTGCAGGCTGCAGGCAGACTGGCTCAATACTGGCCTACATCTCCCAAGGGGAAATTCACATGTACCTGCATATAAAGCAGGCTCAACAGGCATGTCACAGCATAGAGTAAGATACACCTGTTTGACAGTGCATATCCACAACCAATGTGAACACAGCCACAGCCACATATGGTTAGCTAGCATGGTTTTACAGTATATGGACTATGTGTATGACATCATCCTCATATGTGCCACTCACAGACTGACCCTACATATACCAGCCTGCTACACAGCTTGGTCTGGTGGCTCTCTGTGGTATGGGACATATGTGGTTATAGCCCTACAAACATGTACGCCACTACAGTACCATACAGTGGGGCAGCGTGTAACATCTGATAGTAGGGGAACTAGAACAATGTCATCTACCATGGTCTGTACACAGCGTAAGGTACATATCAACACTACACACACTGTTGACATTCACCATAGGTACACAGTCCTCAGTACTGTACAAACATCAATAGAATGTGCAGGTAATGTCATGTAATGTAACCCCTACTGTACATAATGTGTAGCAGTCAGATATATCAGTGGCTTGTTCTCAGATATGATGCCACAAAGTTTATTGTACAGCATATATGCACCACTTCATGCATGACATATGTACAAAGGTTGGCAGAGGTCTGATTGGGAGCACATACACAGGGCCAATATTGACATGTTGCTGTGATAACCACATACATTTACTGTTGTTACAGGGTTGTTGCAACATATGTACTTTGAGGGATATGATGTCTGTGACTACCAAAACTTTCTCCATCTACTGACTGCAATCCTCACACTACATTCAGCAGTCAACAGCTAGATGCTCCGGGGGTGACACATGCAATGATGGACACAACACTGCCCCTGCAGATAACCCTGCAGATGGAGATTCCCCATAAACATGGAACTGACATGGCAGGTATTGAGACATGTACAACAGCCATATCCACACAAACACTGTTAAAGCAACATTACTTCAAATGCAGTATAGCGGCACTTACAGTCTGTAGTCAGGTCAGGCACATCCACCTCCTGTTTGTTGCACTGTTTCCACAGAGTATGCTGTTAGGGGTACACGGCAATCCATCAGAAATGCTGTTTGCCACACAACAGATCTAGTTCCTGCTCACAGTGTGTGAATAGGGCTGACACTACCATGATGTTCCTAGGTATTGGAGTGTGTTTCCATACAATTGACTATAGGAATGTTACCACGGCTGTTTCACAAGCAATCAGCTAGGTGAGGGCTGCGATTCATGCAGAGGCCATCAGCTGATAATGAGCATTACCTACATTACACATGCTGCTGCCTAAGCAAAGAAGGTGTGGGTCTCTACATCCACCTGAGGGGGGGGTGAGTGATGCAGCCAGAGGCAAATACGTGTCAGGGAGCACAGGGTATCAAACCCCTGAAAGCTATGTAGTGCTAGGACAGTTTGCTGCAATTATTGGATGTGCCACATGAGTTACCTGTTATGGAGCACTCAGAACATTTATGTGATGGTGAGTGACATCTGCAATAGGGATACAGTAGCTGTACGGTAGGTGACATACACATGCCTGTCGGCATGTACAGGTGCCAGCGTCAACACAGCCATACTCTCACAAGGACACACACACTTTGAAACATGTGGCAGGGCCAGGTGTACAACTCATTGGTTGTGGGATTGCCACATCACATCACTGTGCAGGTATCCCATGCACCACACAGGTCATACGGAGGCTGTACGGGCTAAGGATATGGGAAGGTGTCTGACATCAGACAGCATGCTGCAGTATGCCCATGCGGGTTATAGAGAGTGTGAATGTGAACATCTGCAGCATGCAACACACACACACACACACACACACACACACACACACACACACACACACACACACACACACGGTGCTAGTACTGACATACATGGGTGCATGTCTGAACAGGTGTGTCATGTTTGACTGCGCTAGATGGCTGTCCAAGGCTAGGCAATGGGTGTACCTTGGCATCAGGCCAAATGACAATGGTCTGCATTGTGGCTCAGGCATGTAGTGTCTGCATTTGCCCACACAGACAGGTATTGTATCCACCATCCAGTCACCTGGGTGACTACTGTGTGTGGGCAATGCTGTGCATTGCTTGTCATGTCTGTGTTTCTTCATCCATGACATGGACAGCGTCTTGGATGTGCACACCTCCCACATGCATGTACAGTGATATGTGGAACTGCACTTGGGGTGTCTGGCCCATGTTGTGAACACAGAATATCATCAGATGTGCCAGTCCTGCCCACCTGTGGTGGGAGCTAGTAATGTCCACCTACATGGAGTGCATGCTATCAGCATTCCTTGGTGTCAGTGGCATCTGTCCATATGGGCATGTTGTTAGGCATGGTATGTCCGTTGTGGGTCACATGTGATGGCACCACAGGTGGTGCAGGTGTCCATTGGGGAACATGGGTGAGGTGCACTGTCTGCACGTAGGTGTGTATTGGACAGATGGACTGGGTGTCATGCCCTCTGTGGCCCACCACTGTCACTCCATAGTTACTATCAGTGGCCAATATGCAGTGTACTGCCCACATATTGGCTGTTACCTAGGCATATGTGTGTGTGTGTGTGTGTGTGTGTGTGTGTGTGTGTGTGTGTGTGTGTGTGTGTGTGTGTGTGTGTGTGTGTGTGTGTGTGTGTGTGTGTGACACATGGGGTGAGAGTGTGCTCTGGGTAATACTGGCATTGCTAACTGTGATTGCCTGGCCTTGATGTCACATGTTTGGGTATGGCTGTGCACCCTGGCCTCTCAGCCATATCACGTGTTATCCCTGTACAGTGGACATTGTGATATATAGTATGGCCACCATATAAGAAATATGCAAAACCCACTCCACATTGGCCACAGGTGTCACACAGTCACAACCACCTCTACACAGGATCCGAGTTACAAACACACACTCACACACACACACACACACACACACACACACACACACACACACACACACACACACACACACACACACACACACACACATGCACACCTGTCATGTTTGGGAGTAGAACCCCTACCTAACTAGTGTATTACACTACAGCACTATGCAGTTATAGTATGCGCCATGGATATTACTGATGTAGTCCTTGCCCAAAAGTGTAGCTCACAATGACTGACATCAGCAGGATTGCCAAAGTAGGGCATTTGAAATGACTGTGAGAGACTAGCCTAAAATGCATTGCTCCCTACACAGACAGTGACACACACAATACATCCAGAACCGCCATGTGTGGGGATGAAACCCGACCGCGCTTCTAATTCACAACACAGCAGTATGCAGTTACAAGACATGCTATGGTGATTACTGGTTTACAACCTTCCCAGAGGTCTATTTCTAGGAGCATTACATCTGCAGCCTTGCCAAAGGTGGGTATGTGAAATGTGGGTACCCTAAAAGCATTGCTCTGTACACAGTCAGACATGCATGCATACACACACAGTTGGCAGGTCGGGGGCTAGAACTCCCAACTAACTCCTTAATCACACTATAGCCATACAATGTTATGGGACGTGCTATGGAGATTACTGGGCTACAGTCGTCCCAGAGGTATATTTCAAGTTGCATGACATCAGCAGCCTTGCCAAAGGTGGGTATTTGACGTGTAAGGGGTGTGAGTAGCCTAAAAAGCATTGCACTCTACACAGTCAGTGACAGACAGACACGCACACATATGCACACACAGACTCACACATGCACAGCTGCCACGTCTGGGATTTGACCTCCTACCTATCTACATTATCACACTACAGCAGTGTGCAGTTACAGCATGTTCTATAGAGATTACTGGGCTACAGCTTTCCCAGGGGAGTATTTCTAGGTGGGTGACATCAGCAGCCTTGCCAAAGTTGGGTTTGTGAAATGTAAGGAGTGTAAGTACTCTAAAAGCATTGCTCTCTACACAGTCAGACATGCACGCATACACACATAATCAGCAGGTCAGGGGCTAAAACTCCTAAATAACTCCTTAATCATACTATGGCCATACGATGTTATGGGATGTGCTACTGCGATTACTGGGCTACAATTATCCCAGAGGTGTATTTCAAGTTGCGTGACATAAGCAGCCTTGCCAAAGGTGGGTATTTGATTTGTAAGGGGTGAGAGTATCCTAAAAAGAATTGCTCTCTACACAGTCACACATGCACACAAACACAGACACACACGCACACACGCAGTTGCCAAGTTTGGGATTGGAACTCCTACCTAACTAGTTTATCACACTACAGCAGTATGCAGTTACAGCATGCACTACAGAAATTACTGGGTTATAGCTTTACCAGGGGAGTATTTCTAGGTGGGTGACATCAGCAGCCTTGCCAAAATTGGGTATGTGAAATGGAAGTGGTGTGAGTACCCTAAAAGCATTGCTCTCTACACAGTCAGACATGCATGCATACACACACAGTTGGCAGGTCGGGGGCTAGAACTCCCAACTAGCTCCTTAATCACTCTATGACCATACAATGTTATGGGACATGCTATGGAGATTACTGGGCTATGCATGACATCAGCAGCCTTGTCAAAGGTGGGTATTTGACTTGTAAAGGGTGTGAGTAGCCTAAAAAGCATTGCTCTCTATACAGTCAGTGACAGACAGACACACACACATACGCACACACAGACTGACACACGCACAGTTGCCACATCTGGGGTTTGACCTCCTACCTATCTACAATATCACACTACAGCAGTACGCAGTTACAGCATGCTCTACAGAGATTACTGTGCTACCGCTTTCCCAGTGGAGTATTTCTAGGTGGGTGACATCAGCAGCCTTGCCAAAGTTGGGTATATGAAATGTAAGGGGTGTGAGAGCCCTAAAAGCATTGCTGTCTACACAGTCAGTGAGAGACAGACACACACACTCACACACAGTTGCCATGTCTGGGGCTAGAACTCCTGCCTAACTAATCTATCACACTATAGCAGTATGCAGTTATGGGACACGCCATGGATTTTACTGGCCTACAACTCTCCCAAAGGTGTATTTCACATTGCATAACCTCAGCAGGCTTGTCTGGGTACCACTGTGGGGTGGCCAGTGTGTGCATGGCCCATACACCATTCATGTAGGGATGACACTCCACAAGCAGCCACACACAGGGTCATATGTCACAGATGCATGTATAGGGAAACTAGTTGACTACGTGCTTGTAAAGCCATGTTGCACAGCTGGCACGTGGACCATATAGTCTGTGGTGCTGACAGGTACTGGTCGCTAGTAACTGCAGTGTGTGACATCTGCACCTGATGTGTTTGGGGCCCTTTGTCTGTGTGCTGGATGGGACAGGCGTGGATGGCTCCTTGTCATGGTCACCCTCTTCCACACATCTATATCCATCTACCTTTGGCTTATTATGGTGTGTTGCCTTACATATATATCTGTATTCCTATCCACTGTCTGTGCAAGGCATGAGTGGTGCATACTGACATGTGTCTGCAGTAACAACTGCAACCGCTGGATGTGTCTAGTCCACTGGTGTTTGCATACATGGCCTTCATGTGTTTAAGTGTGTGAGCATGCCCAGTATGACCTTTCAGTATGTTGATGACATGACATTGCCTTTAAGTGTGTGAGCATGCCCAGTAAGGCCATCTGTTTTGCATGTGTGGTGAATGTCTAGTGGTTTTACCGCACAGCTGTCCTTTGTGTTGTACACCAGCAGGAAGCATGCTGTGTCTGCAGGGTATCCACCAATCATTTGGCATTGACTGTTGCAACATGTCTGCAAAGCGGGGGGGGGGTACACCTGACTATTTCTATGTTTCTACACAGGATTGGGGGGGCACCTGACTGTTACTATATTTCTATGTGGGGTGGGGGGCACACCTGACAGTTGTACACATTTGCTAGGACTGTACTGGTATGTCCTGTAGACCATTTCAGTCAGTGGTATTACCTATCGTGCTGGGCTGAGCCATACCGGTGTACTAGCGTTCTTATCTTTTGATTGCATACACATTAGTTTCTGACTTCCTAACCATCACAACTGACATCCCACTACCTGGCCTGCTGTAGTTTTTCCGTGGAGGCCTGGGTGGGGGGTTACCCATATCCCTCATTCAGAGGCCATAGTACGGCATTTGTTTGTCTTTGTCTACACCTGTCCTGCTGGCTGTGACTGTTGTTGGGTATGTGACCCCCCCTCCTGACTGGCATGTGTGAGTCCCTTATCTTGTGGGTGTTCCAGCATTGAGGGTGGTGCTGCAGGGCTGCCTATGTCAGATGCACATAGTACACTGCCTACGAATGGTTTGGCACAGGTAGTGTAATGTTTGATATCCCTTTTACTGTATATGAGAGTCAGAGAAAGGTGCTATTCCCTGGGTCCCTCCTGTGTCAGTGTATGTGCTATGCATTGCCTCGTTGCCAGAGCCAGGGCATACTGGGCATGTCTCCTTCTGCCTACTGGGGTAGGCTCAGGTTGTTCCTCCTCCAAGTCACTCTGTGCCTGTACAGGCCTTGGCATTGATGGGGGGCTGTGTGGCCCTACCCCTTGCTGCTCCTGCTGCAGCTGTTTCCACAGGATCATATTGTGTAGCATGGCAGTTATAAGGGTGATTTGGGTGCATGTAGTTGGTGAGTACTGCAAGGCTCCACCGGATGTGTTCAGGCACCTAAACCGTGACATGAGCATCCCAAACACATGCTTTTTTATGATTCTTGTTTGTACACGTGCCTCATTATGGAGGTCTTGTTCAGGTGTGTGTGCATTTCTGATGGGTGTCATCAGCCATAGTCCAGTGCGTATCCAGCACCCCCCACTAGGTGATCATGTGGGATGTCCCCATTGGCAAATTTCTGGTACAGCTGCGTCAGATGCCAGATGTGGGAATCGTGATAAATTTCAGGGCAGCCAGCACACACATTCAGTATTATGCCCAAGGCATCGCACACAACCTGGCAGTTGATGGAGAGGAAGCACTTACGGTTGATGTAGACCCTACCCTGCTCACCGGGTGGTGCTTTGATGCATATGTACATGCAGTCTATTGCACCCACTACCTCAGGGTGTTCTGCTATTTGCTGGAAGAGATGCATACTGCTGGCCAACGCCTCACGAGTGAAGGGGAAAAATATGTGCTCACTGACATATGCTGTCATGGCATCCAGGAACTGGTGGAGTACCCTGGATGCTGATGCCTTTGAGATCCCCATCATGTCCCCAGTTGGCCTTTGGAAGGTACCTATAGCTAGTATTCTTAGGCCTACACATACCTTCATTTCTACTGGGATGGGTTCCCCTCTGTTAGTTGTGTGTGTCAAGCGTGGCTGGCAAAGCTCAACAACCTGCTGTAGGAGGTCTCTGTCACCCTATAGCACTCCACTATCTCCAGCGTATGTAGCCCTTGGTAGGTCACCCTGGGTCTATACACTCTCCTCCGTCTCCTTACTGTGGGTTGGTCGGCAGCAGCCCCATCCGCACCACCCTCAGCCTCTTCCACAAGTTGTATGATAGCTATTGCAGTCCCTAACATTTTGCTTTTGTGAATGTTAAAAGTTCCCCGCTTGTTTACACCAGTGGTGTAGGGTGTGGGAAAAACCAAAGGGGTAGGTGTTTGCATAGTTTATAGTGGTGTTATGGGCTGGGCTGGTCTTCTGCCTGTGTAATTGGCTGGTTGCAATACGTTTCTCCTGTCAGCAAACCTAGTACCCCTTGATTAACTTCCTACTGCTGCTTTCCCTTCCCATTGACCTTCTGATTCATCCCAGGGGCACACTGCACAATCGGTGTACTACAATGTGCACACTGCTGCTATTTCCTGGGTTCACTTCCTTTATCTTCCTCTAAATCCCATTGAGCGGCGTGCACACCCGCTTACACTTTGTCATACATGTTGGGCAGGTTTAGACACACCCCCTGTTTTTGCTGTGTTAAGCTGGATGCAACCTTGAGCCACAGAGCTCCAATCCACTGACAGTATGCCTGATACTCCCACACATAATGTCACCTACCTCCTAGTCTTGCATTCAGCAATTCATACTCCTACACTGTTGGGACCTGCCTCACATGCTGGGGAAAACTGGGATTCACTATCCTTCCCCTAATTTGCATAGAATTGCCTGCTAATGCATAGTTTCATCTGTCACACAGTGCCTCCCCACTTAGCAACCGCTACTCACTGGCCAGGTTGTCTTTTGCCTGCCATTGACTTGCATGGCAGAATACTGATTTTAGTCAAACTGCTTTTTTTAGGTTTATTTTCTTATTTCCCCACCAATCCTGTTTGTGTGCCACTGCCCTATGCTTCAACGGCTGTGATCGGGGGTGAACATATCATAAAAGTTGCATTTTGGACATTTGGCATTGTTTGCAATGCCAATGGTCTTCTACTTGGCTATTGGCATGCTTCCGCAGTGATATGCAGACTTTAATTGGAGCTGTCCTAGCTCCGTTTTGGAGTTTGCAGTACCGTACTCGGTTACTAACCAAGTACATTTCTGCATATTACGTTAGTCCTGCACGCCCTGATTCCTGCTTCCTGGATGGCAACTTTACCTCATTTGCATTGTTTTCACCTGCAAATGGGGTGATTTGCATATGGGGGCTGAACATGCAACACCAGTGCTACAGCACTCGCGCACATCAAACATGCATGTACGTGGATCGCTCGGCCGCCATATTAGCAAAATTTCCTCTTACACTAATCATGCACGCCGTGCAAGCTTTTGAGAATCCGAGGGATTAACAGTTTTTCAAGTTCATGCATTGTACAATATATGTATGTGTTTTTTTCATTTTTAACAATTACAGTTCAATCTAGCATTACATAAATTGCTCAGTTCCTGCTTTCCCTCAGTTTATTTTCCTCCCGAGCATTATTTTGAATGTATTGTTCCCAAAAATCAATTTATTTCTACTGAATTAGCTCCTTTACTTTTTAAACATCCCACCTGCAGTTATGTTTTCTCCTTAGCAATATACAGCACTTAATTGCAATTGGTTTTGATTCTGATTTCCATTTTCTAATTTTTGAACTGTGGCTGAAATGTGTCCTCCATGGATCAGTCCACTACCCCTGTAAACATAATAAATGAGCAAGTAAGAAAATAAATAAATAACCATTTGATATAAAAAATGTTTCAGTGCATACCTTTGTACCTATTTGCACTGAAGAAAGAAAAGCATCTTTTCTATTTGAACTATATCATTTAGCAGTAAATTATTTGTGTGTCCCTTTGCATCAACAGTTTTATTTCATTTCATAATACTTTTAGACATTTAGTAAAAACTTTGAATTAATTTCATAATACTTTTAGACATTTAGTAAAAACTTTGAATGCAGTCTGGGCATGCTAAATTTACAGACAACTGAATAGTATGAACATTTTGTGTATGACCACTTTTCATTCATACATGATATTACTGTTTACTATAGAATGGGTTATCTGTTCTGTAGGAGATAATTCAAGACATAGAGTATCAGCATTCTATAGCATTCATATACTTTGGCAAGAAAGTAGTGTATGAAGTCACATTAGAAGGGGTTGCAATTACGTTGTTTATACATGCAAAGGCATTTAGGGGTGGCTATGGTGGTGCAGTCGTTAGCGTTGTCACCTCCCAGTGAGAGGATCTCTCATTCAGTTCTCAGCTGGGATGCCTTCTGTGCACAGTCTGCTTCTCCTCCCTGCAGTCGTGTGGGTTTCATCTGGGTGCTCCAGTTTCCTTCCACATTCCAAAGAAATACAGTAGGTGGATTGGACATTCTAAATGGGCCCTAGGTGTGTGTGTGTGTGTGTGTGTGTGTGTGTGTGTGTGTGTGTGGTATGAATGAACTACCATGGCAGGGCTAGCCACCCAGCAGTCTAAACCTTGGCTTCAAATGATTATCGCTACTGAAGTGACACCCTGACTCCATGTGCAGAATGGGAAAAAGGGGTTGGGGATGGATGGACATGAGATGCCATTAGTATTTTTTTTTTTGCTTTTTCTGCCTCTGGGAGGATAGGATTACATTTTGTAACCTCTTCAGTTGACTTATTGTATTATTCTCATCCCTGGGTGTTTTTTTTTTCTCCTCACATTTCTTACATTGTTTTACATTAACCCTGCATGAGAACCTTTATAACAAAGTATACATGAAAAGATAAGCTGTTCAGCCTTCCTAAAATATCTTCTTTACTAGGGAGTCCTAAATTGATTGTATGGTGTTTGTATGGCATTGCACATATCATAGAATGGGTCAGCTCTTCTACATCAGGTAATTTAGTGCAGAATATATGGACATTCTTGAAAAAATGCATTATTTGGCAGTACTAAGATATAAAGTCAATGTAAAAATGTTTGTGATTAAAGAAGAACTCCACGTTGAAACTCAAAATAGTAGTCCGGATTCACGAAGGCTTGCACGGAGTCTAAGAGTAGAGAAAGACTCCATGCAGCCAACATGTCCACCGAGCGATCCAGGAATAGCCGGTAGGGGCATGTAACAAAGCTTCTTAAACTAGTCCTGCATGGACAGGGCTTGGATATGCAAATTTCCTCAATTGCAGGAGAAAGCTATGCAAATGAGGTAAATTTGCGATCCAGGAAACCAGAACCTGTCCGAGAAGGAGTAGTGTTATTTGCAGAAATGTACTCAGTTGACAACTGAGTACGGTTCTGCAAATAGCAAAACAGAGCTATGTCAGCTCCAAAAAAAGGATGCATTTACAGGAGGAAGCATGCCAATGGCCAAAAATACGGCCATTGGCAAAATAAAAATAAAATAACTTTTTTTTCATCCCGATCTCCGGGGTTTAAGCGTAGAGCAGCGCCGCGCAAATGCGCTGCCCCCTAAAAACCAGAAAATCAATAATTAAGATCCACAAATGTGGATTTTATAGCTGATATGAATTTACAATGCAAGTGAATGGAAGGCTGAAGACAACATGGCCACCGAGTAGAGGTTGCTAAGGGGGGAAGCTCAGTCTAAGAGACGTAACCAAGCATTAGTAGGCAATCCTATGCAAATGAGGATTAGGATAGTGAATCACAAGTTTACATAGCAAATGAGCAGAGTCAGTGGAGTGTAGGAGTAGGATAAGGGGAGTAACAGAGTAGAAGATAGGTGACATCATGAAGGAGGCATGTATGAAAGAAGTGAAGCTCATTGGAGCTGAGTGGCATGTGTCAGGTGACATTTACATATCATTGAAAGAGGTGTGTCAACAGGCAGGCTAGGTAAAGTAAAGAAATTGAAGGTGTATGCCGTGGATAACACCAATGTTTCTTGCTGAGCATGCATGCACACGTGTGCGTGCCAATAAACCCAGGTAAGGCAGTATGCGCGCATGTAAGCTGGAGTAAGCATATGTAAGGCTGTGTAAACAGTTGTAAGCACGTTTGCACTGGTGTGCATGCGTTTTAACAAGAATAAGCAAGTTTTAGTCCATGTAAGCATATGTGCGTGCGTGTTAGCTGGTGTGCGCGTGTTTGTGCTTGTGTGCGCGGCACTCCCCCCTGAGGAAACAGAAAGGAAAAAGGAAGCACACTAAATAGTAGGAAGTTACCAGTGAGTACTAGCAGAGCTAGCAGGTGAAAACAATCAGAATCAGGCAATTACACAGGAAGTACACTAGCCCAGCCCATCCCAACTCTGCAAACAGCAGTCCATTATGTTTTTCTCAAGAGACACTGCAACACTGCAGTAAGATAATAGAAGTGAAAACTGAAAAAGCTTCACTGAGACAAATAAATGTTAGGGGCTGCCATTGCTATTATAAGGCGACATATGCAACATGCTGAGGGTGGTGATAATGCAAATGCTGCTGGACAACCCACAGTGTGGAGACGGAGAAGAGTGTACAGGCCCAGGGTAACCTACCAGGGGCTACATGAGCTGGAGATAGTGGATCGCTATAGAGTGGACAGAGACCTCTTGCAGCAAATTGTTGAGCTGTGCAGGCCAGGCATCACACACAGAACCAACAGAGGGGAACCCATTCCAGTGGAAACCAAGGTATGTGCTGGCCTAAGAATATTAGCAACAGGTACCTTCCGGAGACCAACTGGTGATATGATGGGGATATCACAGGCATCAGCATCCAGGGTACTGCACCAGTTCCTGGATACCATGTCAGCACATGTCGGTGATCATGTATATTTCCCCAATTCCCATGAGGAATTGACCAGCAATATGCATCTCTTCCAGCAAATAGTGGAATACCCTGAGGTAGTGGGTGCAATAGACTGCACTCACATACGCATCAAAGCACCAGCTGATGAGTGCAGTAGGGTCTAATTCAACCACAAGGGCTTCCCCTCCATCAACTGCCAGGTCATGTGTGATGCCCAGGGCATAATACTAAATAATAATAATAATACTGAATGTGTGTGCTGGCTGCCCTGGAAGCTACCATGATGCCCATATCTGGCATCTGACACGGCTGTACCAGACATTTGCCAATGGGGACATCCCACATGGTCACCTAGTGGCGGATGCTGGCTATGCACTGGAGCCGTGGCTGATGGCACCCATCATAAACGCACACACACCTGAACAGGAACGCCATAATGAGGCACACGCACAAACACGAAATGTAATCGAGCATGTGTTTGGGCTGCTCAAGTCACGGTTCCAGTGCCTGGACACATCTGGTGGAGCCTTGCAGTACTCACCAACTACATGTACCCAAATTGTCATGGTATGTGCTATGCTACATAATATGATCCTGTGAAAACAGCTGCAGCAGGACCAGCATAGGCCTGGGCCAAACAGCCCCCCACCATTGCCAAGGCCATCACAGGCAGAGCGTGACTCAGAGGAAGAACAACCTGAGCCTGCCCCAGTAGGCAGAAGGAGGCATGCCCAGTATGCTTTGGCCTTGGCAAAGAGGCAACGTATAGCACATACACTGGCTCAGTAGGAACCCTGGAAATTATACCTCTCTGTGACTCGCACATATAGTAAAAGGGATACCTATGTTGACACCACCTGCTTCTAAACATGTATAGGGAGTGTAGTATGTGCATCCAACATAGCCAGCCTTGCAGCACCACCTGAGGCATGATTGACATGTGTTAAGCAATATAAAGCAGTGCTAAACAGCATTTACCACCATGTAGTATATGTAAAGAAAATCGCACACACCAACTAGCACAACTGTGGTCAATGTTGAGTAATATTGGGCAACGTCCAGCAATGTTGGTTAATACTGAGCAATGTTGGACAAGCTGGGTCTAAGTATATGAAGGTCTCTCCAAACACCATTATATTGGGTGACTTCAACTACCCAAACATTGACTGGGAGCAGTACTCAAGGCCCAACATCCTAGCCCAAAGGTTCCTAGAATTTATAAACTCAGATGCTGTGGAACAACTAGTCACCACCCCCACAAGAGGGGATAACATACTGGACCTGGTCATCACCAACATGGCGACTCTATGCTCCATACCAGAGGTATTCCACTCATTGGTAAGATCGGACCATAAATCAATTCCACTAGATATCCACATCCCGATCCCACCCACAGCCCAGAAAACCACAGTGAAAAACTTCTCAAAAGCAAATGTCACACTTCTCAAAACCGAGGTGGACTCCTTCAAGACCCCTGGGCCAGTGGAAAGTATGACCCAAACTGCAAAATCCTTTATAAATGCATTCTATGGACACCTTCAGGAATGCGTGGATCATGCTATCCCAAACAAAACCAAGACCTCATCATCCAAAGGCAGGTGTCCTGCCTGGTGGACCCCAGCCATAAATAAGCTATACAACAGAAGGAGGTTGCTACTACATGATAGAGCAAAATCCCTAAGAGGGAATGCATCTCTGATCAGTACTAGCAAAAAACTATGATCCCTCATAAAATCATCCAAGGCCAGCTTCGAGAGAAAAATTGCACAGGACACGAAAGATAATCACATGGCCATCTTTAGTTATGTTAGGAACCTGGGTGGCAACTCCCAGATATGGTCAGAGTTGGTCCAAAATGACAATAAATACACTGAACCCACAGACATTGCCAACATCCTGGCAGACAGGTTCATTGCAAACTCCCCCCCCCTTCCCCCCCTAGAGAGCAAATATCTATCCCAGCAGAGTGCTGCCTCTCTGACATCTCAGATGCTCAGGTGAGAGCCGCTCTCTCCAAAGCAAAAAACACAGCATCAATGGGACCAGATGGTGTCATGGGCTGCGTTCTACATGAACTCCAAGAAGAGCTAAACCCCCACATAAAGCTGCTGTTCAATATCAGCCTTACTACAGGATATGTACCCAAAGAATGGCGTACAGCAACAGTGGTCCCACTCCAAAAAGGTGGTGCCTCTATGGACCCTGGAAACTATCGCCCCATAAGCCTGACTAGCCCAGTCTGCAAAGCTATGGAGAAGATCATCATGGAACTCATAAACAAAGACATTGGGGACCTACAGACACTGGATCCTACCCAATTTGGCTTTGTTAAGGGCAGATCTTGCCTCTTACAACTGGTCGATTTCTTTGAAACAGTCACCAAGGCCATTGATGAGGGGAATAGTCCACACAGCCTACCTGGACCTCGCAAAAGCCTTCGACACAATACCCCACTCGGGCATCATAGATAAGCTCTCCAGCTTAAATATAACCCTCTATGTCATAAGATGGGTTGCAAACTCGCTCAAAGACAGAACCCACATAGTCAGAATTGCTGGAGCCATGTCAGACTCCAAACCAGTTACAAGTGGCGTCCCACAAGGCTCAGTCCTGGGACCTCTTGTGTTCGGCATATATTTTTCGGAGGTACAGGCTAACACGGGAGAACTGTGGCTGACCAGGTTTGCAGATGACTGCAAACTGGGTGCCATAATTGACTCTCCAGCTGACACAAGCATCCTCCAAAAGGGTCTCATAGAGATGGATAACAGCTGCCAGAGCCATGGCCTAAAGCTAAATGCTAAAAAGTGTATAGTCATACCTTTTGGCAAAAACAAAGTGCACACAAATTACCACATAGGTGGGAATCCATTAAGTATGGAAGAAGTAATTAGGGACCTGGGGACCCAAGTTGACAGTAATTTCCCCTTTGACAACCACATTGCCAAAGTGATTATAAAGACCTTCTATATAGCCCACCTTATCATGAAAGGATTCACATCTACATCAAGAGAGGTCATTGTGCCCCTTTATTCATCCCTCATAAGGCCCATAATTGAATACAATGCCCCATTTGGGATGTACCTTACCTGACACCTGCAGCAATTAGAAAGACCCCAAAAGTACCTCACAAAGAGGACCATGGGACTCAAACAGATGCCATATGCTGCTCGGTTAAAGAAACTACAGCTCTACTCAGTTGCATACCGCCTACTTAGAGGCGATCTATGCCTGACGTATAAAGCCATGTCCCACCCGGAATTAATGAGCATGCTCCACCTCAGAAACTCCAAATCTTGTATAGCTACACGCTCGAGGGATTTGAACCTGAGCACAGAAATAAATTGGACATGCTGGAGGGACAGATTCCTAACCCAGAGGCTCCCTTCGCTCTGGAATAGAATCCCAGTCCATGTTAGGCAGAGCCCCTTACTCACTCTCTTCAAGAGGAATCTTGACAAGTGGATGGGAGATCATAGGTTTACCACAGGGATTATGTCGGTGTCACTACTAGACAGAGGCACAGTAAACTAACCTTAAAAAGGGCACAGTAAAATCAGTTCAGAGGGTGGCAAAAGCCAAACACACTCTGGCTAGGCTTGTAAATGCCTTAGAGCAGATAGCCTAGTATGAACCAATGAACCTAAGTAGGGCATTGCTGAACGAAAGGCAACATGCTCATATTTGCTCTACTGGCCCTTAGTCTGGTCTCCTAAGTATGAAAATATAAAGCAGTGATGGGCCTCGAACCCAGGATACTGTGCACTATAGTCATAGTACTGAACCACTAAGCCATGACAGTACTGCAGTGGTCAGCCTGTATGAAGAAATGTTGATAAGTCTATGCTAAGTATTCCATGGAAACCCTGCAGGCACAGCATAATCTCTATCGAGTTATGACACAAAGGTGAGTCCCGCAGTAAGAATAGAACCTGACTTTCAACACACACAGTAGAAATGTTAATATCGGACATGTACACATACATCAACAGATGTAGTGGACCTCAGACAGCAGCATACTGAAAGGTCACACTGGGCATGCTAACACACTTGAATAAATGAGACAAATGTCAGGCAACAGAATACTGACAGGCTGAACTGGGCATGCTCACACACTTAGGCCATGTCGGAGTACAGCAGTGGGCCACACATATCAGGAAGTTGCATGTGTTAACCCAGGAACCTCTCACTATCCAGCAATCTGCCCTGTGCACATGTTCTGCAGATGCCTAAGTTGTTCATAGAAAGTGGGAAAGCAAGACGATAAAACCTGCAAACAGTATCAGCAATAAACATTGTGCATCCTGAACATTAGCATAGGCTCAGAGGTCGATACTAGCCTATCCACCCTAGGGCATGTATAAGCCTAGCCAGAGTGTGTTTGGCTTTTGCAACCCTGTCAAAGTAGAGCACTGTGCCTGTGAATAGTTGGTCACACAAGATAGCCCATTTACGTTTAGTGTATTGTGCCTCTGTCTAGCAGGGACCCAGAAGATATCCCATGGGTAAACTTACGATCACCCATCCACTTGTCAAGATATCTCCTGTAGGTGGTCAGTGGGTGGCTCTGCCCATGCAAAACCGGGATTACAATCCGGAGTGAGTGCAGCATCTGGGATAAGATTCTGTCCCTCCAGCATGTCCTATTAACATCTGTGCTGAGGTATATGTCCCTGGAGTGTGTAGCTCCAAGGGAGTCGGATATCCTGAGGTGGAGCATGTCAATTAAATCTGGGTCGGATATTTCCTTAAACTAAAGGCACACAACACATCCGTGTAGGTGGTAAGCGACTGAGTACAGCTGGAGTTACTGTATCTGAACTGTGCAGGGCATCCATGTGAGTCCCTACATCTGCTTGTTGTGGAACATTTGTGGCCATTACAGTTGCTGCAGGTGTCGGGTAAGGTACATCCCAAATGTGGCATTGTAACCGAGCATGGTCATGATGAGTATAGGGGCACAATGACCTCACTTGATCAACATGTGAAACCATATGGGATAAGGTGGGCTGTACAGAAGTTCTGTCTAACCACTTTGGCAACGTGATTGCCAAAGGCGAGAGTACAAACAAATTGTGCCCCCAAACCCCTAACAACTACTACTGTATGTAATGGATTACTACCTATGTGGTAATGTGTGGGCATGTTGTTATTCCCAAAGGGGATGACTATGCAACTAATGGCATTTAGCTGTAGTCCATGGCTCAGGCACCAGTCATCCTATCTCTGTGAGACCCCATTTGAGTATGCATGTGCCAGCTGGAGAGTTGATTATGGCACCCAGTTTGCAGTCATCTGCGAACATGGTCAGCCATATTCCTCCTGTGTTAGCCGTACGTCACACAAATATATACTGAACAAGAGAGGTCCCAGGACTGAGCCTTGTGTGATACCATGTGTAACTGGTGTATAGTCAGACATGGCACCTGCAATACTGAGCATGTGGGTGCTATCCCTGATCCAGGTAGCAATCCATCGTGTGAGATATGTGTCGATATCGACGCCGGTGAGCCTATGCATGATGGCCGAATGGGGTATTGTGTCGAAGGGTTATGCAAGGTCCAGGCAGGCTGTGTTGACAACCGTCCCTACACTGATGGACCTGGTAACTGTTTACAGAATACAAACAGGTCCAGGAGGCAAGATCTGCCCACAACAACGCTGAAATGTGTAGGACCCAGTGTCTGTAGGTTCCCGATGTTTATGTGCATGAGTCCCATTACAATATGTTCCATAGCTTTGCAGAACAGGCTAGTTAGCCTTATAGGCTGATATTGTCTGTGGTCCGTTGTGGCAGCAACTCTATGGAGCAGGACCACTTTCACTGTATGCCATTCCATGGGTACATATCCTGCAGTAACTCTGATATTGAACAGTGACGTAATGTGAGCATTACGTCTGTCATGAAGCCCATGTAAGATGCAGGCCGGGACACTGTCTGGTCCCATTGATGCTGTGTTGTCCGCTGTGGGGAGGGCAGCACTCACCTGTTTATTTGTGAAGTCAGGGAGGTTACACTCTGTTGGGATGGACAGTAGCTCCTTAGAGGGGGATGGGGGGGAGACATCTGCACTGAACCTGTTTGCCAGGATGTTGGCAATGTCTGTGGGTTCAGGGTATGTTTAGCCAGTATGCAGTAACTCACAGCATGTCAGTGAGTGTCCACCCAGGTACCTGAATTCATAGGTTCATAGGTTCATAGGTTTATACTGGGCTATCTGCCCTAAGGCATTTATAAGCCTAGCCCAAATTTTTGTGGCTTACGCCACCCCTTATATGAAAAAATACTGTGCCCATTAGTTTGTTGTGCCTCTGTCCTGCAGTGACACAGAGATGATTCCCGGGTAAACCTACGATCTCCCATCCACAGGTCTAGATTTCTCTTGAACAGAGTCAGCGAGGTGCTCTGCCTCACATGGACCGGGATTTTATTCCACAGCATAGGGAGTCTCTGAGTGATAAATCTATCCCTCCAGCACGTCCTGTTTATATCCGTGCTAAGGTTTAAGTCACTTGCTCTAGTGGTTTTGGTGGATTTGGATTTTTTGAGGTGGAGCATGTCCATTAATTCTGGGTTGGACATGGCCTTGTATGTCAGGCACATGTCACCTCTGAGCAGGCGGTATGCGACTGAATAGAGCAGGAGTTTCTTCAATCTGGCAGCATATGACAGATTTTGGAGTACCTTTATCCTTTTGGTGAGGAACTTTTGGGGTCTCTCCAATTGCTGCAGATGTCGGGTGAGATACATCCCGAATGGGGCATTGTACTCGATCATTGGTCTGATAAGTGAAGAGTACAGGGAACAATGACCTCACTAGATCTGGATGTGAATCCCTTCATGATCAGGTGGGCAATGTAGAAGGTCTTTCTAACCACTTTAGCAATGTGAGTGTCAAAAGAAAGGCCACTGTCAACCTGGGTCCCCAGGTCCCTGATAACCTCTTCTGTGCTTAGTGGATTGCCACCTATATGGTAGCTTGGGGTAACCTTGTTTTTCCCGAAGGGTATGACTATACATTTTTTGGCGTTTAACTTCAGGCCATGGCTCTGGCACCAGCTATCTGTTTCTGTGAGTCCCTTCTGAAGGATATCCGTGTCCGATGCACTTTTCACTATGGCGCCCAGTTTGCAGTCGTCTGCAAACTTTGTCATCCAAAGTCCTCCCATGTTGGCCTGTACGTCTGAGAAGTAGATGCCAAACAATAGGGGGCCAAGGACCGAGCCCTGTGGGACACCACTTGTGACCGGCTTGGAGTCTGACACAGCGCCAGCAACTCTAACCCTGTGGGTTCTGTCCTTAAGCCAGTTTGCAACCCATCTTGTGACATATGGGTTTACATTTAAGCTGGTAAGTTTTCTACAATACCAGTGGGGTATTGTGTCAAAAGCCTTTGCAAGGTCAAGATAGGCTGTATGGACTGCCTTTCCCTCATCAATGGCCTTGGTGACTGTTTCGAAGAAGTTGACCAAGTTCAAAAGGCATGATCTTCCCTTGACAAAGCCAAACTGGGTCGGGTCCAATGTCTGCAAGTCCCCTATATCTTTGTTTATGAGCTCCATTATGATCCTCTCCATAGCTTTGCAGACTAGACTTGTTAAGCTTATGGGGCGGTAATTACCAGGGTCCGTAGAGGCGCCGCCTTTGTGGAGTGGGACCACAGTTGCCGTACGCCACTCCTTGGGCACGTATCCTGTGGTAAGGCTGAGATTAAACAGCTGCCTTATGTGCGGGTTTAATTCCTCATTTAGCTTGTGTAGCACACAGCCGGATACACCATCCGGTCCCATTGATGCTGTGTTTTTAGCTTTAGAGAGAGCAGCTTTCACCTGCACATTTGAGATGTCCGGGAGGCTACACTCGGCTGGGATAGTTATCTCTCCTTTAGGGGAGAGGGGTGAAGTTTGCACTGAACCTGTCTGCCAGTATGTTGGCAATGTCTGTGGGTTCAGTGATTTTTGTATCATTTTGGACTAATTCTGAGCATATCTGGGAGTTTCCACCCAGGTTCCTAAGATAGCTGAAAAAGGCCTTATGATTGTCCTTTGAATCCATGGCAATTTTTCTCTCAAAATTGGCCTTAGTTGATTTTATGAGTGCTCGTATTTTTTACTAATAATGATCAGGGGTGACTTCCCTTTTATGGATTTTGTTCTATCATGTAATAGCTTTCTCCTCTTATTGTAAAGTTTGTTAATGGCTGGGGTCCACCAGACTGGACGTTTGCCCTTTGTGGAAAGATTCTTGGTTTTATTTGGGATTGCCTGATCCATGCAGTCCTGAAGGTGTTCATAGAAGGCATTTGTAAGGGCTTCCAGCTTGGGTTGTGGTTTCCACTGGCTCAGGGGCCTTGAAGGATACCACACCAGTCTTGAGTAGTGTGAAGTTTGCTTTAGAGAAGTTCTTCACTATGGTCTTTTTGTTTGGGGTGGGGGGGATGTGGATTTCCAGTGAGATTAGTTTATGATCAGATCTCACCAATGAGGGATATACTTCCGGTGTGGAGCATTTTGTCCCCATGTTTGTGACAATGAGATCTAGTATATTTTCTCCTCTCGTGGGAACAGTGACTAGCTGTTCCATGGCATTTGAATTTATGAACTCCAGGAACCGTTGGGCTAGAAAGTTAAGGCTTGAGTAATGTTCCCAGTCTATATTCGGGTAGTTGAAGTCACCCAATATGATGGTGTTTGGAGATACATTTATACCCTCCAGTGTCTTCAGGAAGGCTGTGTGGGGTTCCTGAGTTTGAGAGGGTGGCCTGTAGCATGCTACAATTTGTAGAGCAGTTTTGCCTATGGTTAGTTGCACCTGGATGGTTTCGAGCTTCGTGCGTTGCCACCAACCTGGAGGTGTGGGTATCCTTTATGAATATGGATACACCCTCCTTTTGTGGTGTGGTCCGGTTTTGGGGCGGAACGCATGATATGAGGTAAAACCTAATAGTGCCGGGGTGCTCTCAGGAGCCTTGAACCAGGTTTCAGTTACAGCACAGACATCGATGTTCTCCATACTGAGAAGGGCCTCGAGTGCGTGCATTTTGAGATTTAGACTTCTGGCATTGAGCAGCATTACCCTCAGTTTCTTCCCATTTTTGTTTTCTAGGGTGGTAGGTTTAGAATTTGAGCCTTGCCTAAAAAAGGCACTATGGGGGTGGCAAGAGCCTTAGCCAATATCCGGAATCCCAGGGGTGACAGGTGCAAGCCGTCCCTTGCGAAGCAGCGTGGCTTGTCAAGCATGTCATCCCTGGCAGACAGACACTGGATCCCCTTTGAATTTAACTGAAGAAGGCCTTGTGAGTGTCCTACGTGTCTGGTGCAATTGTCCATTAGAAGCGGGCCTGACATAAATACATGAGTGATTGTAGCTGTCTGGTAGTACAGATCACAGATGCCTTCCCTGTCTGGGATTGTGCTCTGTCATGTAGTAGCATCCTCCTTTCGTTGTATAGCTTATTAATGACCGGGGTCTACCAGACAGTTTCCCTGTCATTGGAGGAGTGAGTCCAGTTGTTATTTGGGATAGCACAATCCATGCAGTCCACTAGGTGTCCATAGAATGTGTATGTAAAGGATTCAGCAGTCAGAGCCATACTTACCACTGTCCCAGGGTCCCTGAAGGATACCACCTTGGTTTGGAGAAGTGTGACGTTTGCTTTTGAGAAGTTCACCAAGATTACCCAGGATGGGTGTGTGGACGGGATATGGATGTCCAGTGAGATATATGTATGTTCTGACCTTACCAATGAGGGGTATATCACAGGTGTGGAACATAGAGTCCCCATGTTAGTGATGATCATGTCCAGTATGTTGTCCCCTCTTGTGGGTGTGGTGACCGGTTGTGCCATAGCATATGAGTGTTCAAATAGTAGCAACTGTTGGGCAAGGGTGTTGGCGCCTGAGTACTATCCCCAGTCAATGTGTGGGTATTTGAAGTCACCCAATATAATGGTGTTTGGGGAGACTTTCATATTGTCCAGTGTTCCCAGGAAAGCTGAGTGTGGTTCATGAGTTTGGGAGGATGGTCTTTAGCAGGCAACAAACCAAAAGGCAGATATGCACAATGTTAGGTGCATATGTATGGTCTGTGATGCTTTGTGCAGTGTTACCAACCCGGAGGTATGTGTATCTGTGATGTATATGGATACTCCCCCTATTTCTGTTGGCCATTCCGAGTTTTGTGGTCAGAAAGCATGGTATGAAATATAACCTGGTAGTGCTGGTGTGCATTTGGGAGCCTGAACCAGGTGTCTGTTAGTGCACAGATATCGCTGTTGTCCATACTGAGGAGATTCCTGAGTGGTTGCAATTTGAGGGTAACACATCTGGTGTTGAGCAGCATTACCCTCAGTGTCATGTACTCTGTAATGTCTATGGAGGTGGGTTTGTCTTTTGAACCCCGCTTAAAAAAGGCAGTATGGTGGTAGCAACTGCCTTAGCCAGTATTCGAAAGTCCAAGGGTGACAGGTACAAGCTGTCCATAGGGAAGCTACGTGGCATGTCGAGCATGTCACCCCAGGCTGACAGACACTGTATCCCCTGTAAATGACACCAATATGTTAACCAACTGTTAAACGTGATCAGTTTGTTGGTAGACTGTGACATCATACTTGGTGAGTGTAAGATGCTAGACAATTCAGGGTCATACTGGCCTGGGCTACATGATCAGAGAGTTCCTCTATGTATCATGTCATGTGGTCCAGGGAGGGACGTCTGAGGGTGTACGCACCAGCATGGACAATGCTGGAGCCAGTCCTGCACTTGCTGTTGAGTGACCTGAGTGCATGTGTTATGTTGTGGATCCTGCCACCCGAGAGACAGCTCAAAGTGACTATTCCCTTGTTTGGTCTGGTGAGTGGGACGTCAGTGTGTCTGACAGTACGTGTCACCTATTACAAATGTATTAGGTGTGTTGTTTTGCCTGAAGGGCAGTGACTGTGTGGCACACTGACATTGTGAACTATGTGATATGTGGGTATTGCAGTGGGGTAGCAGTTGTTTGTGTGTCTGCTTTGGAGGTCTCTGCTGCTTAGGCAGAGTTTATGTAGAGCCTCTGAGTATGTTTACGTGTAATAATGTGGTTTGATTGCTGTCACTATAGGTTTATGTGAGACTGATATATGGTGTGTGTGGTTACCTTCACCACCTGATAGACTATGCCAGTCATGGGTCGGGAGAGCTCAGCCTCCTGTATGTCAATATTGTTGTCATCTCTCACATATATCTGCGTTTGTTGGGAGGAGGAGAGGGTTGTCTGTGTACATGAGGCAGATGTGACATTGTGTCAAAACCACAATATTCACTAGCTAGACTGGAGAGTACACATGAAACTGACCCCTGGACATGCCAGGATATTATGATGACATACTCCGTAGCCTGATCGCAAAGGATCAGTAGGGTGTTGAGTGTGTAAAAGAGTACAACAGGGATTAGTGCTCAGGTTTGTTGGTGTTTTGTAAAGAGTAGCTGAGAAGGATTCCACACTGAATCATGACACCTCCTTCAGCTATGTCCTAAATAGCAATGTACACTCATATATGTCCTGAGTCAGGGCCAACTGTACCTGACTGATAATGCCGACATCCTGTCAGACAGGCCCACATAGACCTACCCACCTCCCACTGACCATAGTCCCAGTCATCATACCATGGGATATCACATGTAGAATGGCTGAACAGCTCCCCCTAAAGCCAAAAGCATGGCAGCAATTGGATTACATTGTTTTCCAATATGTGCCATGCATGAACTACAGAACAAACAGACCCTGCACCTGAACAGTCTGTTGAGCCTCACCCTCTCCACAGGATCTGGAACCATTGAATGTGTTACAGCAACATATGGCACTCCACACAAGTGTAGGTGCACAACACACCATGGGAAGTATAGTCCAGTAAGCCTATGAAGTCTGATCAGCAAGGCCATGGAGTCCATCATGGTTGAAGTCATGCACAGAGCTAATGGAAGCTGACAAACACACAACCCTACCAACTGTGGTATGTTCATGTGCAGATCATGGTTCCAAAACACGCTATACTGTTTGCAAGGTAGACACCGAGGACATACATCACTGAACAGAGCTACACATGTCCCACATAGACTTTGAATAGCCCTTTATCAACACCCCTGGCACATGTCGTATCCACAAAACCAACAATCTGTGCATAAATATGTGTTGACATATGAAGGAATGTCAATGTGTCCACAGATAGATCACACAAGGTAAGGATTATGGGGTCCTGTTCGAGCTGTTGACACCTGCCGACCCACATGGCTCATTCCTGGGATTGCATAAAACAAAGTGTACACACATTACCATGTCCAGTCTGATGATGTCAGCATCCTACAAATATAGCAGGAGAATAGAAACCATCCAGTAAAGCATATAGCGCACCATGTTAATACATATGTCTCTAGTATCAGCAAATAGTTAGACAGGGATTTAAATCCTGCAAACGCTGACAGTGTGTGTGTGTGTGTGTGTGTGTGTGTGTGTGTGTGTTTCTGGGGGGTGTATGTGTGTGATTTCCTGTGAGAGGAGTGCCCTTTTTGGAGACTGGGAAAACACATTAAAAGAGGTACATTCATCTTTGGAAAGTCTAATGATGTCAGCATCCTATAAATATAGCCGGAGAATAGAAATCACCCAGAGGTACATTCATCTTTGGAAAGTCTGATGATGTCAGCATCCTACAAATATAGCAGGAGAATAGAAATCACCCAATAAAGCATATAGTGTGCTGTGTTAATGCGTATGTCTCTAGTGTCATAACATAGTTAGGCAGGGATTTGAATCCTGCAAACGCTGACAGTGTGGTTGTGGGTGTGTGGGGGAGTGTGTGATTTCCTTTGAGAGGAGTGCCCTTTTTCGAGACTGGGAAAACAAATTAAAAGAGGTACATTCCTCTTTGGAAAGTCTGATGATGTCAGCATCCTACAAATATAGCAGGAGAATAGAAACCACCCAGTAAAGCATATAGCTTGCTATGTTAATGTGTATGTCTGATGTCAGCATCCTACAAATATAGCAGAAGAATAGAAACCACCCAGTAAAGCATATAGCGCGCAGTGTTAATGCGTATGTCTTTAGTATCGTAACATAGTTACGTAGGGGTTTGAATCCTGCAATTGCTGAGTGTGTGTTTTTTAACACAGTTGGTCAATGCAGTGTAGGTTTTGCTTTTACTATGGTATGACATATCATGATTAAAACAGTATGTGCATTGCACACATCAGGTATCTGCGTGGCAAATAAATATGTGTACATGTGACCTCAATCAGTACATAGGTGTGAAGCCTGCATACTACATGAATACATTTGTTTCCTTTGACAGATTGTGACACTGCTTCTCAGATCGTAGATCACATATGTATGTATGTGACAAGCCCGGCCACTGTAGTGATCTGTGTCCAAGGTCATCTGTGCCACACACACCCATGACAGTTACTATAGAGTACTGTGAGTGAGGGTACATGCCTGGGGTATATGTCAGACATGCTCATAAACAACAACGACTGGCAATAATGAACAGTCATTATAGGTGTACAACAGCCCTGTGGATATGCATTCAGGCCCCTAATATCTTATGTCACACATTGAGGGACTCCACAATACCTATGGATATGTGGATACCAAGGGACAGATGACATAACACATGGCTGTATGTACACATTGTTACCCAACATACACGTTGAGGGTTACCACCTATGTGGTACTGTCGGGATAGTATGTATAGTAAATGTGGATGACTATGCCATAGTCGGCTTACTGCTATACAGCATGTATTGGGCAACAGGTATCTGTCTGTATGATACTCATGTGTAGGATATGCGTCCCATCCAGGGAATGCATTGTAGGCCAATGCATGCATTTCCAGATGTGGATGGACATATCCCTAGTGTGTTTGCATGTACCTAAGAGGGCTATATGCCAAACAGGTGTGGTCCCAGGTACGGGTGGCAGTCAGTACCACTGGTCACTGATATAGTATAGTACCGGAAGGATCCAACTGTTACTGAGTTCCCTACAACTGTGTGTCATTTGTCAGGACATCATCTAATGATTGGTTATAGTCATGCTGTTGAGGTTGTGTATACTACCAGACTGCAAATCATTGACAGGTATCAACAGTATCACCCACAGCATACTGTCAACCCATGTCATACACACGTGTACCCATGTTAGTACATATCTGTAGCAGAATGCATACTGGCCATCGAAAGATACTATGAGATGTTAACAATGTGAACTACAGGGTATGTCACATGTCCCATGTGTCCACTATGCATGTACATGCAGACAGTGCACACCCACCATGTTCACAGATGTACACCTGCTAATCTGTAATGCACACACCACACACATACTGTTCAGTCACTAACACATGCTGGAAACACTGTACACTTCAGCCAAGTGGCACATGGGTGGACAATACATACTTAGACCTACCACTGGTGTAAACAATGCTACATTGACAATCAGAGCTGTGATGCATAATGCCTGTTCAGATATACCTACAAGGATATCATTACACTTTCCTGTTGACAGCTTGCTAATATTGCTACACTGCTATAATGTCACCCTGTGCATCAGAACCATGTTAGTCTGTTCCTGCATCAATGTTACAGATGACAGGAGGTGGCACTGGTGTCATCATATGCACAGGGTGTGTTGTTGGTTTGCCATAGCCCGACATTGACCCATCCAATCGACATGTGTGTGTGTGTGTGTGTGTGTGTGTGTGTGTGTGTGTGTGTGTGTGTTTGAGGGACAACAGTACAGCATGTGCCAATGTTGATGTAATGTGTGTGTGTATGTGTGAGCCCTACTTGTTTGGTTAATGTGTGTGTGTCTGCATGCACACAGCTCCACCATGTGGCTGCACGTGTTCTACTAGGATGGTCAATAGACAGGCCAGCCCCAGCATTGCTGGGGCTGGTACTGCCACTACGGGAGTGGCTGTGATCTGTGTGCCATCCGCGTCGACTGCCAGCTGTTGCTGGCATGCATCTGCGTTGACGTCTCACCCATCCTGCACAGTCCTGGCTTATGGAAGACACATTGTGGAGGGTGTCTGTTGTCTCCCCCCAATGTCTATTAATGACCTAGGTGAAATTCCGGATGGCACCGGCAAGATCATGGATGCTGTCATTGATAGCGCTGTAATGGGCCCTCTGCGCCCTTAGTCCGTGTCTGGTGTACCATTCCATACGTGCCTGTGCCTGCATTACAGCCTGGAACATACTGGTGGTTGTATTACCTCTGAGGGCACATCTGCCAGGGCAATACGACCAGTGGTGCTCCCACGAGAACTCCTGGACATCCGCCTATGTGGTACTGTTCCAGGAATCCGGCTATGGCTGCTGTGAGGGGATGCAAGTGCCATGGGTACCACACTCTCCTGATCAATGCCAACTGTATGCTGTCCCTCGGCTAAGGCCATTGGTGATGAGGGATGTATTGGCAGTATGAGTGTGCCATAGATGGGGTTGAACGCTGTGTAACATCGATTGGTGGACCAACGACAGACCCTGTCAAATCTTCCTGTGCCAAAATACATGTCTCATCATCTCCACTATTAGTGGCAGTGACTTCAGGTTCCCTGCTGCTTTCAGCCACCCCAAACTCAGCACCTGTGAGAGGAAGACAGGAAATACACTTTACAATCTGTACATAATGTTAGCGCACATGCACGCATGCACACATGCACACATGCACACATGAACACATGCACACATGCACACAAATACACTCCTCACTACAGCACATACACACACACACACACACACACACACACACACACACACACACACACACACACACACACACACACACACACACACCAGCAATCCAACACATACTCAATAATGGCTGAAGGTGGGTGCCAGTATCACAGGGCAAACAATCACCTCACACGTGTCAGTATGCAGAATATGTGTTACTCAAGACCATGCAGTGCAAGTGTAGATGGCCCTATTTAATGACATTATACATGGCTTTGATGCATGTGTGTAGTTGTTCAGTGATTGGCTACACCCTGGAAAACAATGTGTACATGGACACAACATTGCTGTGCATGTATTATCAGCTCTGCTATGTCCTGTGCACCATCACTCACAGATATACATACCATGGCTGCATGTGTTATCTGTGTGGAACATAGACTGCCATGTGTGATTACAGTGACTGTGTCCATAGCAGATAATAGTGGGCAAAGGTGTAGCACATGCATGCTATGTACACACACAGGGTGAGTGGTGCATGTAAACGTGAAGGAATCCCAATGCTCAACATGGCACTTGTACAGTGGTTATGGTTGCAACATTAAACACCACACATATCCAATGTGTGTCATGTGACCTATACACCCAATATCATTCCAGGACATATATGTGACACTTTGTACAGATGGTGACTGCTATGCATATTGCGTATACTGGCATATGTAAGCACACACACAACATGCTATGCATATTGTGTATAGGTGCATATGTTTGCACACACACAACATTGAGGTGCAAAGCAATGACTGCTATGTGTAGTACTGTGGTCACTGTAACTGGATGGGGTGTAGTACCATGTACCATCATCATCATGCATCTTGTGGTCACTCATGGCTACTAATGTGTGACAGACTACCGCCTAGCATGCTGTACCTGAACTGCAGTGCCGTGGCTATGTTCACAATTACACAGCCACTTTGTACATGGGTGTGTGAGGTGCCCAATAGGGAGCATTGCCTAACATGACTGTGTTATGTGTTGAGGAGTGTTGCACAGCCCCATGATAGGCATCTACCCCTGAGGTACATCATGTGTGTGTGGATGACATGTGGGATACTGAAGTGTGACCTTACAGCGGGTGTGTGGTAATGCCATATGTAGCATATTTTTGTGTACTGCGTATGATAAACATGTTATGTTGTGTACAGCTGTAGCAACTACGCCTATCCAATGTGGAGTACGGTGTTGCCACAACTGTGTGTGATGCTTTGTGTATTGCATGTCATTGAGGCAGCTACTGACATTACTGAGCTGTGCAATGTCTTACAGCAAACATGCACGGCATGCATTATGCGTATGTGTGTTACATGTACATGGTCTACACCTCACCTATGACATGCACATTTCATTACCAACATTGCAGTTATACCACACTCACCAGCATGGATCATCTGCCCTGCTGTCACACCAGAGGGACCTATGAGAATATGAGAGAGTTCGTCAGTGGCCACAACTGTGGCATTGCTACAGTGGGTATGTTAAACTACAGTGGAACAACAGTCAACAGTCATAGGTGTAGAGATAATATTCCAAATATCAGTATTGCATAACACTAGGCAGCACAACTGCTAAACGCACAGTACACATCTCACGTAGACATAATCTAACAATACAGTTAACTGTAGTCTACAGATAGGGCATGTTACGTGCTCGCTCCATGTGATCATGCTGGGTGGCTCCGGCTTACATGACAACACATGTCACAGGTTGTCGCTGCTGTTTTCCAGGAGCCACCATGCTTAGGAGCAGCTCCTCCACTCTGGTGAGGGGGGGATGAATGGCCACCCCACCACCTGTTGTCTTTGGATATCAGACGCACGCCGCCGGACATGTCTAATTAAATCACTGCAGTGATGCTGTACCTGCTCATATGTCCCGTTATGCATGCCTATGTCATTTACCCGATGAACAAGATCCTGCCACAGTGCAATCCGCTCCTGCTGGTGCTAGCTGCTTTGGGAAAACAGCATTGTGTACTGCTGCACCCGGCTTTGGACAATTTCATCTTCCTCGGCTGCTGTATATGATGGGTTTCGTTGGTGGGCCACCTGTGGCACACTGTAAACCTTTAACTAAAGATACCATTTTACTGACATATATACCATCCATTTCTCTGTCAGGGGTTACACACGTTCACTACCACTTATTGGTTCTCAGGCCACAACTGACTAACAGTGCCTGCCATACTCCATATATCACACCACTATACAACAGTACCTGGCATACTTTTTGTGACACAATGCACAACCTTGACACAGGAGTATATATCACGCCAATGCACGAACAGAGATGTCATCCATTGCAATGAATGTAAAGTACAGTTACAGTAGTACCAGTCAACCACCCTAGTCATTGATGCCATAGCCCTGCCTAACATTCTAACATATATGTACAGTTGTTACTATAGGTGGCATACTACTGTAACAGAGTATATATGTTGCTGGATACACACGTATACCCTGTAACACACATATAATTGCAGCCATGGTACAGGCATAATTACACACACATCAGACAAACATACAACGCACCACTGTATGCCAACACAGATGAGCATTACCTGTGTACCATACAGTACTGTGTGCCACTTTTTACAGACCCTTATGCCTGAGTTTTGTCCTCTGTGCAGACTACAGGAAACACACAAGACAGTGTTTCCAAGCAATGTGAATACACACCATACTGTGCTGTTTAGACCTACAGCTTCAGGTAGTACTACAGTTCCTATGGGAGATGGATTCACCAGCAGTACCACTCACTAAGCATACATGTATTGCTTTAGCCTACAATGAGACACCACGGTCGTCAACAAGGAAGTACATCACATCGTATGCCATACTACTATATCTGCCTAACAGTACAATACACATCTTTCCCTGACGTCACAGCTAGGATAGACACTACCATGTCAGATACAACTTCACACTAACCTATCACACCTTTACAGACCTTGCACACATTCAGCGTTACACTTATTCAACCTCACATAGCAGGTATTGCATTGAGCACATGTGTGAGTGCATAGTGTCATAGGTAGGTTATATGCTTTGGGTCCTAGGGCCTATGGCAGCCTAGCCATATGCTACCCTGGCCTTTGACACACATGTAATTTGATTTCACTTGCCCTTGCCAACTAGAACCACAGAGGGGGTTCCTGGGTGCATTACCAATCTCCCAAACAATCATCAGGGGTATTTATGACAGCTGCTAATGAGGAGTCTTGTTTGCTATGGCTAGGTGGTCTATTCCAGTGTATGGCATATCTCTGAGATAAGAACCTATCCCTCCAGCATGTGCTGTTTAGTGAGCTGACGAGGTTTAGGACCCTACAGCATGTAACCCGGAGGGATTGTGATATGTTGCCATGGTGGTTGTCACCCAGCTATGAGTGTGACATAACTCTGTATGTCTGGCAGAGGTCACCTCTGTGTGGCTGGTATGCAGTACAGTCTAGATGTGGTTTTGTGAGTCAGTCTGCATAGGGCATCTGTTTGCGGCTAGTATTACCCTCTGTGAGGTATGTCTGTGGCCTTTCCACCTGCTGTAGTTGCCATGTGAGGTACATACCACACAGGGCATTGTGATGAGTAGAGGGGAACACTGACCTATATTTCCCTAGATGACACACCTGTTGTCATGACACATACCACACAGACAGATTACAGGTCTAGTGTGGCACTGTCTTTAGCAAAGAGGTGGCTACTGTCCACCTGTGTCCCATGTTCCCTTATCACAGCTATGGTGTTGGGTAAATCTCTACCTATGTGGTAGTTAATGGGTACAGTGTTTTGGAAAGGAGGAATGGCACTGCAGTATCAACACTTGTCTACAGTCCATGCCTTGGTCACCACACACCTGTTGCAGTACATATGGCCCCATATCTCTCTCTCTATATATGTATATATATATATATATATATCTATATCTATATATATATATATATATATATATATATATATATATATATATATATATATATATATATACATATATATACACATACATGTACACATCCATTGCTGTACACATAGATGTACAAATAGGCACATGTACAGTCCACCTTTCATGGTGGGGATATTAGTTATGCGACAGTTGTGGGATGTACAGTTATGTGATTATATTGCACAGCGTTGTGCAGAATGCATGTGGGTGTCCTTGGCCCATGTAGCTTTAGCAGCCCTCGCTGGCTGTAACACAGCAGATCTGACAAATCAGTCCCATAGCGTTTAACCAGCACATGACATATATCAGCACTGCATGCTGTTTTCTATGCCACACACTACAACATACATAGATATATGCACATAGCAACCTTCAACAACAGATATCTGTCCACCCTTCACTAACAGTTGCAATATGTCCCTTGCCCTATGCACATATGCAGATACAGATAGATACGTACTGTTGCCACACATGGATGAGTGTGTAGAGTACTCTTCAGGAACATCTACTACATGCCAACACATACATATGAGTTACATACAGTTTTGTAGGGTTTTTTTTTTTTATTTTTATTGGTTGCTTTGTTTTGGGTTTTCTCCCTCTGTTTCTGTTTCTGTCTTGGTTTTTCTCTCTCTGTTGTCTTTGTCTCTGTCTCTCTCGCTCTTGCTCTCTATCTCCCTGTACCTGCAATGATATTATTGCATGTGTGGACAGCAGGTACAGCCTGCTTTTCTAGGTATCTGCACTTGTGGATGTGACAGCCTCTACACTAATTGCTGCCCACCATTCAGTAATTGCATGCAGCCTGCTGTGTGCTGATTGCATTACTCACTGTGATTGCAGCCCACTGCTATAAAATGCTAGGTTAGGTAGGCATAGCCCTTTCAGCTTTCCAAGGTGGGGCCCATGCCTGTTTGCTCTGGACACCATTGTGTCAGACAGAAGGTTGTTATATGTCTTTTTTCTGAAACTAGGGTTGTAGCCAGTGATATGCATGTTGTACTCAAACCTGAATGTTGCTGCTTCCAGTACACATTTCTCAGTGTAGACATGTACTCACCCCTCCAAATGCTAACACAGGATACATGGGAGTATGTACTTTCTTTCTGAATTAGACATTTAACTGCCATACAAATGTGGTTAGTGCACTGTATTCCTGTCTCACATGCAGTGTTTGTGAACTGCTATACTGTAATTATTACGTTACTTACCTCTGAACAGTTTGTGGTTTGTTTGTGTTGCAATTAGCACAGGCTGCTCAACACAACTGGACATATTTCAGTACTGAGTATGCCTACCTACACCCTGTTTTTTGCCTGAATACACAGGTGTGTTGTACCTTTGGGTAGGGGTGCAGAACTGCAAAGAGCATTTTTTATTATCATGTGAGGTTTATCTTGCTGAACATACAGGATTGCTGTGTTCCTGTTAGTCTACCAAGGCAAGTAGTCTGTCTGTGTAACTCCCACCTGTGGACATATCCAGATGGTAGCTAGAGGTTAGCCTATTTATACTTTTTCTGTGCACCACACCAGTCTTTTCAGCACTGGCACATTGGCATTGTCACAGTTGGTTGTTAGCAGTACATGGCTACATCCTGTGATATTTCTGTGTTGTACTCCTACATAAGGGCATGCTTGTGGAACTCCTTCCAAAGCTATTTGCAGAGTGTGTAACAGCAGTAATGCTGATATGGCTGTGTGTTTCTGCCTCTGCCCGGCCTCAGATAATCTCGGGTATGTATTTGAACGGCCTCAGTGAAAAGTACATATACGTTAGATACACCTGCAATATATTACAGACATATTGCAGTTGAGACTTTCTTGGGAATCAGAGCATATGTATACCTACACTTTTTCTGATGTGTAAGCAGTTTCTACTCTCACCTATTGAGATTATTTATTACGTGTGATTCCACACTTGTCTGCCTAAAGTTAGTACTTTCCAGAGTGATTCAGTGGGGCACAGCTAACATTTGTTTACAAATCAGGGACATCCCTGTAAAGCAGTCACAGTTGGGGTGTCTGGTCTCTGCCCTAATCAACTTTGCCAGTATTTATCCTGGTCTGATACTGAGTAGTGTTTGTAAGGTGCTACTGTAACATTATTCCCTGCTTGGATGGCTGGTTCACTTTTCACAGTCATGTCATGCAATTCCACAACAACTGCTGGCAAAGATCCACAGAACAGGAATTGTGTTATACCATTCCTAATTTCCATTTCCATTCTCTCATTGAAATGCGTGATATATTTATGTCAGCACCAAGTTATTTGTATATCTGCTGTGGCTTAGTAGTAATTCATGCAGTATATTGTGTCAATGGTATGGGGTTCGAGACTGGCAGAGGTCTTTTCTTTTGCTGCTGAGCAGAACAAGGGCCCTTCCATAGAGTGACTAAGGCACTTTTAAGCAGTTGTAAGCGGGTTTGCGCGGGTTTGTGTGATGCTTAGCGATGCTTAGCTAAGCGCACACATGCGCACACTCGCTTAAATCCGCTTACTACCACTTGAAAGTGCTTACTCCCGCTAACCCCCGCGCTAATTTCTTTTAAAGAAAAGAAAATGGGGAGATAGGAAAGTGGTGAAAAAGGGGGCACAAAGAGGAACAGACAGTAGGTAAACAAGCTCAGGATGTGCAGGACAGGTGTAGGGAAGGTCCATAGCTGCCCATTTCTTTACCAGCAACAGCTGTGCATATGCAATAAATTTGGAGTGAAATTTGAAACCTTCCACCCCTGGGAGAGGGGTGAGGACAACAAAGTATGTTGTATTGCTAATTATAATTATCAGTTTACATGTGCAGTGGACATGTGTGCGAAATGGGCAGCTATGTATGGAGCGTAATTTTTTTGTGGGTACAGATTGCCCTTTTTTTTTTTTTTTTTCAGGTGAGAGTGGGAAGTGAGGTAGAGGAAGTAGGTATGTTCGGGGAGGTAAACAGACAAGACAGACAAGATGCATACAGGGGTGGTGTATGACACATGGGGTGGGTGAACACAATTGATGGGGACGGATGTTTGGAAATCGTAAGCCCATGAGCCCACAGATGGTAACAGTGGAACTGAGATCCCCACCCATGGGCAGTCACCACTGCACCTTCACAGCCACGAGGGTGGCTGTGATGGGGGCTGCGTAGGACGGGCAGGCTCACCCATGAGACGCGCCACTCTCGCCTCAAGCTGGCGTAGGGGATCAGTGACTGAACGCTGTATCTCCCTACGCACCACAGCCCGGACCCTTTGAAGGGTGATAGGTGGCCCTTCTCCGCCCATGCTTGCATGGGAGGGGTGAGCCCCATCCCCTGCAGCGCTTCCACCCAAGGTGGCACAGGACCAATGGAGGAGGGGAGCCTGGACTGGGCACCAGACCTGCTGATGCCAGGTGCACTCGCCAGCTGAGGAGGGACAGGTGGGTCCACTGGGACCGGCCTTCCCATAAGTTCTGTGATTAGGTGCGTTTAATTACAACATAAACAACAGCATTCCAGATTAGTTGTAACAGCATGCAGTAATATTCCCATTAACCCAACACACCAAGGTTCCAACAGTTGAACAGCAAGCATAACACATGCATATATTGAACAATAGTGGATATTCCAACAGCATGCAGGGATGTTTGGTAGCAACAGGCCACCATGATTGTGGGGTTTGAACAGGGCACATGCCTCAACGTGAATGCAAATATTTATAGAACAATAGGACATATGTCCCAACAAATATTTAAGATTACACATACCCATTGAGGTGTGGAATTGTATGGTTTATGCACATACAGTAGGGTGTAGAAAAAACCTCAATTAACATTATATAATTACTTTTAGTCTACACTACATTCCTAGTGACTGCAGGTGTATATCCCCTACATGTATTATTACACTTGCCATCATGCATTAGGTTGTGTAATGGGTTTGGCTAGTTCAATATATGCCTGACCTATATCTGACATACTAACTATCCAAGATGCAGATGTTACTGCTACATATTCCTTGATTGCATTTATATTTCTTTAACTACATATCTGGATGTTTTCACATGACATTTTCACTTCTATTTGTACAGAACTCTGCATTTCTTGACACACACTCACATTTCTGGGGAACAAATTAACATGCTACTCATGTGCCAGATTTACTTATGCATGCCAGCCAGTAACTGACTGTTGAGGACTGTATATATTCTTCACAGCTACTAGCACATCCACCACCCACTTTATATGGGACTGCACAACTCTGGGTTGCCAGCACTTTTTAAAACAGTACTATTTATAATGCCTAAGTGACACAGACACACTCCGGGTTTTAGACCTTTATTAATGACATTACACACTTTTCCACAGGCTCACTCCTTTATTTGTTATAACGGTGCATATGGAAGACATATTCAAGACATATTATACCTTTATTAATAGGTTAGAACAATCTTTTTCAGGTTCACTCACTTATTTTATATGACAGTACCTGCAGAGATATTATTCCAGACATATGTTACCTTTCTTAATGGGTTACTACACTCATTTTCTGGCTCTCTGACTTTTTTATCTGACAGTACATGCAGAGGAGTTGTTCAGGCCATTTATGGCTGTAATATTGGACTACAACACTTTATTTCATGCTCTATCCCCTATTTTATATAACAATACATGCAGAATAATCACTAACCTGCCTGGTGGTGCAGCCTTAGCAGCCTATCTGCATAGGCTTGCTGATTCGCGGCACGGTCACCTGCAGCTGTAAAGTAAATTAAGGGATATGGAGACATACCTATCTGTTATACAGAATCAATTATCAATTCCTACATACTACATTCCATGGCTACCTACTCAGTTGTGGGGCATCCTGCATCCCACGGGCCTCTTGTATCCATTGGTTCAGGCAGTCCTGCTTCCGTCTCTTCAGGTCTGCATGGTGGTGACGGACCTGCTCACTAGTCCAAGGAATGCCTGTAACACTGGTGAGGTCATGAGCTAACCGGTTCCAAGCCTCTGCCTTGTACTCCGTCCCTTGGAACTGGCCCTGCAGGAGTCTTGACTCATGATGGTGGACAAGGAGCCAAACCATGTATTTCGATTCCTCGATGCCCCAACGTTGCGCTCAGAAGCGTGTACCCTCTCCTACACCAGCCATTCTAACTGCAGATGTGAGCTACAATCAGTTATGGTGAGTATTTCCGCCTATGGGGCTTAAATATGCCGCATTTCCCGCACTTTTTTGTGATTGGCCATTTTTGAAAATTCTTGGCTGACTGCAGACCTGCTTAGTAATGGTTAATCTACAATTGCTAAGTATATGTATGTTAACAGTGGCTGTTTTTCTTACGTTGTCATGGCTTAGTGGTTCATTGCTTTGATTATGATGCACAGAGTCCTGGGTTCGAACCTTGTTATTCATTTTATTTTCATACTGTCCAGACAGGCTAGGGGGTGTGGCTGCGTTTAAGCAACTTTGCTCTACATTGCTCCACATTGTCCTACGGTGCGCTGATTGGCGCGGCGCTCATGTCCGCGCAAACACATTGCGCTGATTAAAGTGCTATTTCGCTATGGGCACCTCTATTGAGCTGGGTACAGCGCTCTTAAACTTTGAGCAACTCTATTGCACTGGATAAAGCGCTATTAAACTATGGGCAACTCTATTGCGCTGGGTAAAGCGCTGCTTAACTGCAAGCAATTATGTATCAGGATCCTTTAAAAATTTAATATTTTGTTCACTGATACATTGGCCATTTCACTGCTTTTTACTGATATTTTAATCATATGTGTCAGGTATTATTCCATGTACTGATTTAAAACATAAATAAGAAGGGGAGTGGTGGGGCTGTAACCGTGAATGCCTCTTCTTTGTGTGAACGCTCTACCATTACGCTATTGCTATTTAGTGTGATTTGCATAAACATTCTTTCTTATGCTCTTCCATGTTAGAATTGCTAACTACAGCTAAGCAATGGGCACACCCGCACACACACGTGCAAATACGGGCAGCTATTTCGGGAATTTTAAAAAAATAAAATTAATTTTTTACTTTTCATAACTGTGATGGGGGTTTACAATGTCAATGAGTGTGGTGTTGGGTGCAAGGACATTTGAGCGGACTCGCACTTGTGTACTTTCATTTCCCTTTTACAAACCTTGCAGGGGCATGGCCGTTTAGACTGCTCGGCAGTCTGACACGCCCCCTGCTTTCCTACCCGGTCCATGTAAGACTTACGGTTGAGTCAGCATCCCTCATGCATATTCATGGCACGCTGACGTCATACCATTCAACTGCAGCCTCCGAGTAAGACTTATTAAGTCTTACATGGAGGATTCGTGAACCAGGGGGAGTGTTTTTTATTGTATCTTTGTATCCTGAGCAGTTTTAATACATTAAAATAACTTTTGAGATTCTTCTACCATTTTAATATGTTTTTGCACAAAATGTCTGATGTAGGGACAGATATTAATGTGATTTTGTTTTAGTGCTTTCTCCTCCCCTTTTCATTATCCATTTCGGGTCTTCCTAGTTTGACAAATTATAGTGAATACTGTAAAAAATGGATCCATGTTCAGCTACCAAATCCTAAAAACTTAGAACTGCGAAATAATGAACTTAAAACAGCGAAAGGGACAATTATTGAACAACAGCACTGTCAAAGAAAAGTACATTGATTAGCCATAGCTGGCCAACAACAATGAAGTAATGCAATGAATAAGGTAAACGAAGGAAAGCCTTTTCAACTTGCCCTATTCAGTACTGTAGTGTGATCTCAGAGAGTTGGTATATATAATTAGGTGTGGGGTGTAGCCCCCCGCACCTTGATTGGTTTTGTGTGTGTGTGTGTGTGTGTGTGTGTGTGTGTGTGTGTGTGTGTGTGTGTGTGTGTGTGTGTGTGTGATGCTGGCCAACTATGGCCAATCGATGTTTACCTTTTCAATGTTGCCGTTGTTCGATGGTTGTCAATTTCGCTATTTTGCAGTTCGAGTTTTCTAGCCTTCGGTAGCCGAGCATAGACCCATAAAAAATACCCCTTGTAATTATTAGAAGTAATCAGTTAAAACCAGTAACATTAGTTTGAACTGTAATGGTTTCAGTTGCATTTCTTTCATCTGCATGGCTATGCAAATAATTTTCTTTTTACCAATACAGAAAAAAATTGTAAAAAGAGTACAATATTTATACATGCACATATTTCTCCTTTTTTACAGTAATAAAATGATTTCTTATCCTTTCTTATGCTTCTTATACATATTATAAACAAGTAAAACAGCATTCTCTTGGACTTCATTTTACTTAACAGAAGATTCGAGTAGCCTTTCTACTCTTCATTGTTGTTTTTGGCAATTACATTCTCTTTCTTTCTCAGTTGCAACTAAAAGAGGGAAGGCAATTCTTGTTTACTTGCATATGTATTTATTTACTTATTTTATTCATGTGTATGTCTGTATTCCTGTCTAACCAATAATGCCTGTTTTGTCTTCTTTTTCCTTTTCTCTTACATATGGATATGAAGGTATGAATTTGTACAATAGTGTGACAATAGTCCCAGTCATGCAAAGAAAAATAAGTATGTAATATGTGTGGAATGTTGTTTTCAAAACATTGTGCTAGTCATTCACTTGGGACAGCAACTCCCATCCTCCTCCCCCACCTCCACTCTAACTAGGGTGTGGTGTTTAAGGCTTAAGCCATGTTTCACATGCAGGCAGAAATACTTTTGAACAAACATATATGTTAAGCAACAGACTTATTTATATATTTGTATGGCCTAGACAAAACTGCTTTTTTGTAATGTAGCAATTAATTAATTTTATCTAATAGTAATAGTCTCTCTCTCTTTCGTCTTTTCCCGGTTAGGGGTCGCCACAGCGGATCACCTTGTCCGCTCATTCATTTTCTTTATTTATAAATCCATTAAAAATGCTTCTTCTTGTAACCCAGATCATGATTTAAAGAGAAACATATACAGATTACAATTTTAATTAACATATTTCACATTTGTATATATTATTAAAATCTGTTAACACATTACTCTTATCCATATTTTTTAAAATGATGCATGTAAAATCACAAAAATGCTTATGATTCCCTCTGCATTTTATAATAGAATTATAAGTAATATTTTCAGGTACATATATCTTTCAGAAAAAAATGCCTCTAGTTATGATAACTTGTTATACTTTTTTTTTTCATCTTTGATATGACTCGATATAATAGTGAACATTAAGTAACCCCTTTTTTATTTGTCTTACTGTAGAACTCTGGCCTTCTTGCAACTACATGATTTACACACTCTGCCAGCTGGTCAGCACTATGCTTCTGCAAATCATCGTAACAGTAACCACACAACTGTGTGGAGCAGGTTATGCCTGTCAGGGTTGACAGGTCTTCACCCATCTTCTGCCAGATATCATTTTTTTCCCATGGACTATGTCTTGTGTATGCCTTAATCATATCCCAGTATGATTCCTTGAAAAGATAGATCATTATCATGGCCTCCTTATCAGACCATCTAGGAGTGCAAACTTCTGCCTTCACAGGTTTTGCCATTTTTCAAAGTGCCAGAAAAACAATGAGGAATGTATGGTTAGGGATGTATTAATCAGAGATAGAACCAATCTCTGTGGGGTGTGATATCACCTTAACGAAACCCTTTTTATTGTCATGGTCATTAAAATAGATATGGATATTATTGCCAAGTTTGTTTAACTAAAACTGCTTTGCAATATTTTTTCTTAAATTTAGTTACCTTTCCTACTATGCTTGATTAAAATGAAAATATATTAATAGTTTTGGTAAAGTTTATTTTTGTACTGTAACGCCAGTATGTCTGCTTTGTGCCATAACACCAGTATGTCTTATTTAGTACAGCAGAATTGTTTTTATTGGTATTATTTTTGGGGGGGATGGAAATGAATATCACTATGTGTGTTATTTTTAAGTTTTAGGAAGTTATGATTTGAGTTGCTAGGGTGTGACACACAATGTTGGATGGGCAGGGATTACATTTCAGATTGCTGCAAACTTGACATTCAGGTGTGTCAATTCTGTTTTTTTTTTAACTACATTTTGATTTTGCGTAGTCTAGACCATAAGCACATTCATGCAGCAAACTTGGGATAACTGCAGAGTGATGCAGATACCTGTTGGTCTGATGTGCATTCATGTGACTTTGGCTGCAGATTCATGATCATCAAAAAGCTGAAATTCACTGATACATCTTAGGACATGTTTGCATATTACTGCGATTCATAGATATTAATGTAAATTAGCCTAATCTGCATATAATGCATGTAAATGGCCCATGACTTTTTGCCAGTGAGTTGAGCTAGGCAGCAAATGCATTCGGATACTGCAGACTTACTAAAGTAAGGAAATATTTTTCAAAAATATCACAATTTAATATAAAATAAGCAAACTACTGCTGAAGTTAAAATAACCAGTCGAGCCATAAAATCCAAACAAAGTTTAATGAAGAGCTTTTCATCTCACACAGTGGTGGGACTTCCTCAGATAAAATTACATGACACCTTCGTCCATTTAAATACTTGATTAATTTATCCCATGGACCAATCAGTTAAATAGTTTAAGTAATTTAAATAATTAAAATGTTTAAAGTATTTAAATTCTTGCTCACTCAAAATTAACCTCCTTAGTCAACATGCATTACTAAATACTGATATATAGGTTGATCTAATTAAAACCTAAAACTTATATTACATAGATCAAGTGGGCATGTAGGGTCATAGGATTCAACTTATAAAATACTATTGTAGGTTAAACTGATCTTAACCTAAGACCCATATACCACATTTCAAATAAATAATAAAATTCAGCTTGTAAAATATTACGATGAATGCATAACATACTATAAATAACACAGACCATGAGTCTTAGAAATAAATACAACCAAAGAGTAACAACTATGTATATTAATCACACAATAGCTAGACCTATATACAAAACCTAAGGTAAAAAAGTGACTACACTTATATAATGCTACATAGGCTTATATGTGCTGTAGCAAACTATCATCTCAAGAGGTTTTTCAGCTTTAAAATACAAGCTATAGAACACATCCCATTGAGCCCAGGATAGTGGCATGCATCAGTTTGAAGTTGCCACAAGAGCTGAAGTCTTTCTAACCCCAGGGATTCTGGTCCACCCCATTTGTTGTGTAATATCTGATCAATTCCTCTAAATTTAAACATATGGTCAGTGTGTTCCATTAAATGCCTAGGTAGTGCATTTTCTTTCTTAATTTTATTGATACTGTATAGGTGCTAGAAAATGCATTCCTTCAACTTCCTATCTGTCTTTCCTATATAAAACACCGGGCACAATTGGCACTGGGCCACATATACTACCCTCCTAGAATGGCAGTCAAAACATTTTAGAGCTGTATATTTCCTCCCCCTTATGTGGAATGACATACCAATCTCAACGTGCTTACAGTAATTACACATATTACATTTCCACATGCCTTGCTTGTGTGTTATCTCCATTTTAGGTCTTTCTATGAAACACTGTTTGTGGTGTATGAGTCAATTTATCCCTAACTGATGCTTCATTCATTAATAGTTCCCAGTTTTTATATAATATGTTTCTTATTTCAACAGCATTCATACTGAATGATGTAATCAAACAGTACATGAAGGTGACCCTCTCACTGACCTTGCCACAAGAAGTTGCCACAAGAGCTCAAGTTTTTCTAACCCCAGGGATTCTAGTCCACCCCATTTGTTGTATAATACCTGATCAATTCCTCTAAATTTTAACATATGGTCACTGTGCTCCATTAAATGCCTAGGAAGTGCATTTTCTTTCTTCATTTTGTTGATACTATATAGGTGCACATAAATGCATTCCTTCAGCTTCCTATCTGTCTTTCCTATATAGTACACTGGGCACATTTGGCACTGGGCCACATATACTACTCTCCTAGAATAGCAGTCAAAACATTTTAGAGCTGTATACTTCCTCCCCCTTATGTGGAATGACATGCCTATCTCAATGTGCTTACAGTAATTACAAATATTACATTTCCTCGTGCCTTGCTTATGTGTTATCTCCATTTTAGGTCATTCTAGCAAGCATTTTAAATTGGGACCCCTACAAAACACTATTTGTGGTGTATGAGTCAATTTATCCCTAACTGATGCTTCATTCATCAATAGTTCCCAGTTTTTATATAATATGTTTCTTATTTCAACAGCGTTCATACTGAATGATGTAATCAAACAGTACATGGAGGTGACTCTCTCATTGACCTTACTTGAATTCTCTCATATGTTGACACCAGTAATCTTGTCTCCATTATTCCCCACTAGAATGGGTTTATAAATGCCATTTCTTCACTAAGAGGTGACCTCCAATGCATTAATCTGTCAGGATAGCCTCTCTTCAGAAACATGTCCCTTAATTTCGAACATTCATTAAGGACGCCCGTTTCTTCTGTAATCATTCTGGCCACTCTGACTAGTTGACCTTTAATTAAAGACCTAGTTTGATGGAATGGGTGACAACTAGAGAAGTGCAGGAAAGTGTTAGAATATGTTTCTCTTCTGTAGATTCTTGCTGTATAACACTTTTATTAGAATTTTTAGATAAATCTACATCTAAGGCAATCATTTCTATATTGAATATAGATGTAAACACTAAGAAGTCTATAGTACTGTTAAAATAGCTAACAAGGGTCTTTGCTAAATCTTCACCCCCTTTTATGATCATGAAGCTATCATCTAAGAAATGTGTGTAAAAATAAATCTTGTCAGATATATATTTGTTCTTCTGAATGTACTCACCCTCCCAATAGGCCATCACTAGGTTAGCAAAGGATGTTCCACACGGTGAACCCATCGCAACGCCTACTTTCTGCAGCTAAATTTTGTTATGAAATGTAATATAGTTGTTTGCTAAAATCAAGTCCAGTAGTTCTTCGACTATCTAGACTGCGTCACTTGATGCTCCCCTGGTCCTTAACATGTGACTGAGACATTCAGTCCCGTCGACATGGGGGATAGATGAATAAAGGTCCTTCACGTCAACTGTTAAAAAAGCATAATCCCCTTTAAATTCTAAGTTGTTGATTTTATCAAGAAAGGACCATGGGTTTTACATATTTGCTCCTCTAAAATTACATATTTCTTCAAATAATTGTCTACCACTTTTTCCCCTGCATAGGTGAGGCTATCCCTAGCATCAACTAATGGCCTCATTGGGGGTCCTCTATATTTTTATGGATTTTTAGGATCCCGAATAAAGAAGGGATCCTTGGAGCCAACACTGTGAGGTAATTGTACAATTCTTTATCAATCTGTGCTTCTAGAAACATGTCATTAAAGTAAGTTCTCAGTCTTAAATAAACTATATTCACCTCGTTCCTCGAGACTTCTACGTAAGTGTTGCTACTCAAATATTTAACCATTCTTGCTATATAATCATCATTGTTCATAATGGCCAATCCTCCCCCCTTGTCAGGTTTTATTGCTCTTATTGGTAACCTAATAAAATCATTTAGTGCCTGCTCTCCTTGTTGTTAATGTTAACCTGATGGTGCACCTTGTTAGTCTTGTCCAAACATTTACGCAAATCCAACTCACAGACTTGATCAAACAGGTCTAATGCTGGAATTAAGGGAGGATTAAATGTGCTTGAAATGTGGTATACTTTATTAGAGACAGAATTCTGTCCCAACAAAACAGACAAATTTAAATTTCTAATGAACAATTTAAAGTCTACCAAAGTCCTTGTTAGATCCACTCTAATAGATGGTACAAATGTGTATCCTTTTCACCAATAAATCAATCAATTCAGAATCAAATGTAAAGTCTGAGTAATTATAAATGTTAAAGTCATTTTCATCATTAGATATAATGTTACAATGTGGGTAAATTGGTGTACATGGATTGTTTACCTCCATTGTCTGTTCGACTTGCGTTTGTTGGACTTCTGCTGGTACCCTCATTGCCGTGGATAGTGATTGTGGCCTTGGTCCCAAACACTTCCATTTGTATAGGGTTGAGGGTTTGTGTTTGTAGAAATGTGGTCATCCAAACTCGTTTTAGCGCCATTTCTAGTGTTCAAAATACTTTCACTTCTTCATAAAGGTGTTTGAGGCAGCTGAGTTACATTACCTTCAGTTGGTGTCGGAAGTGTTATTACATCACAGTTATCTGCATTGGGTCTTCCCATTCTATGTTGCTGGCCAGTAGCATTAAGTTTTTTGACTTTAGTTGTTTTTAACTTAGTAATGTACTGGTCGATACTAGTGAAAGTCCTTTGGTACACAAATTGGTACCGCTGATGGTCAATGTGTGCTTTAAATAGATTGTCCAGTTCAATTATCTCTTTTGCTAGATAGTCCACAATCCGTTGGTAGTGTTTACACATGAGCTCTAAGAGCTCATGCCCATGTCTATTAAACAACTTAATCAAGTTATGATGAAAGTCCGTTCCTTCTTCTAACACAGTGGGGTAGTGCTGACCCCTAAGTCTCTTTGGGACTATATCTTCTTTGATACATTCTTGAAAATAAATAATTTCAAGTTGAAGTTTTTTATGTTTGAATAACTTGTAATCTAAATCCTTCAAGATAGCCAAATGGTGGTATGCCCTCCAGCTGGTCGCTTCTGTTGAATTCCATCTGTTTGCATTTGTAACACTATAGGTCCAGTAAGCCAAGTGTTAGTGTTCAGAGCTCCAATAACCCCATGTGGGTCCACCATTCACCTCTTGTTTACATTAACATAGTTATGTACTTGATTGTTCCATGAATTAACAGTGTTACCCTCATCACACTGTGAGGTTACTCCATTAGTGTGAGTGGTAGGAGATATCAGACTTCTGTCGGGTGGTGGGTTACAATGAAGGTGTTCTGGACTCCCATTTATAGTGTCCATCCCCTGTAGAGTTGGTAAATGTACACTAGTGATAATATCAAAACTTGTATTCAGGCTCTCTACTCGCTGTGACAAAAGTTCTATGAGTAAAGTAAGGTTTCCCAAATCACTGGTCTGTGTACTTGTAAGCTGGTTAAAATTCCCATCCACAGCCATTCACAAGCTACACAGCACTACTAAGAAATGAAGAAAAACAACTACAAAATAAGCAAACTGCTGTTGAAGTTAAAATAACCAGTTGAACCATAAAATCTAAACAAAGTTTTAATGAAGCAATTTTCGTCTCACTTGGTGGTGAGACTTCCTCAGATAAAATTACGTGACACCTCCGTCCATTTAAATACTTCATTCATTTATCCCATGGACCAATCAGTTAAATAGTTTAAGTAATTTAAATAGTTACACTATTTAAAGTATTTAAATTCTTGCTCACTCAAAATTAACCTCCTTAGCCATGAGGAAAATTGTGTTCTCATGGCGGCACTTAGGACATATGGGAAAGGTAGCCTCAGACAAGCTGAGAGGGACAAGTCTTGGAGTCAAGTAGTTGAACTTAATGCAGTGATTGGCAGAAATCAAGCACAGTGCAGATGGTATGGCAGCATTTGCTAGAAGAAAGCCAATGCAGTATGCAACTTTCCATACCACTACTGGAAGGGGGGAATGGGGCCTCTGAATCTTATTCAATTAATACCAGATGAGGAATACCTTCTATACATCCTTTGGGATGGCTATACCACAGAAGATGGTGGAACAGGAATAACTAGAGGTGGTGTGTACACTGCTCCCTCTTATCAATGTCTGCAGTAATGGCAAATCTCATCTGCTTGTGAAGTTGGTATAAAATCTGTAAAATGTGTTTACATAGGGAGAGAACTGAATTCTGACAAGGAATGATACAATTAAACAATTCAGAATTAATTATTATTAGGTGAACCTTGTACATTAGCACAGATTGGAAATGAAGGCAGTGTGCATGATGTATCCCACTCACATCATTGTAAGCATACTTTTCTGTATGCCATTCCATTATTATTGTTTTCAAATAATTTCGCTGGATCAGCATCACAAACAAACATATTTATGAGGCAACCTGAATAAATTGGCTTGCAGTCCCCATGTTTAATGGCAGGATATCTCATCCCACAACATGTTAGTAAGACTGAAGAAAGTGACAGTGCACCACAAAGTCAAGCACAAACTGACATGCCACTCATACTTGTACAGGAGGAACATCCCTGCACCTCTACACTAGTATCTCCAAACCCAGATGAACACTTTCAGGATGATGGCAGGCATTCAAAGGTAACAATGTCTATGGTGGCATCTTTTCAAAGGTGAGCCAGAATTGCTTACAGCTACCCCAGAAAAACACATCAGCATTGGCTGGCCAACAGGAAATGTGCCATGACATTATTAGAGCTCACAACACTTTAACAGAGAGTCAGCTGGAAATGGTCAGAGTCCAACAATGTATGCGTGGCGATTTCCTGCATTACTTCAAACAATTCAAAGAGTAGGGATAATGCTTTGATGACATTGATGCACACTACTGTGGCACACCAAGCATCAGTGATTGCCTCCATTCATACACTAGCTAAGACTTAACAGAGTTGTGCTAGAGTCATAGGATGGGGTATTATCTGGACATGTGGGAGGAGATTACATGATAATATCATTGCTTCTCAGGACAGTAATGCCAGTACTCAAGCTGAACAAGCACAAAATATTTCATGCAGACAATATCATCATTCTCCTTCACCTGGCAGAACCGTACTTCCGAGGTCACAGCCACATGGCACTGTCAGGTCATAGCAGGATCACATGCATTTAGTAGGTCATGACATCAGAACAACCCTCAAATCACTTGCACCATCACCTAGTTTATCTATAAGAGATGTATATGACTCATTTGATCTTTAATTACTGTGAATCAGCTTCAAAGACACAGCTATCTGTTTAAATAGAATGGGGGTTTGGGAGGAGTTTGCAAATGTATGCATTTCATCCCTGTGAAACTAGTATGTACACCATCAATGAGTGGTAGGAAAAAAACAACTAGTCTAGTCCAGGTACAGATTTGCTGTATCCAGGACTCGTTGTAAGCATCTGAGCCCCCCAAGCCTTTCTGTGTTGGAGGGAAGCCTAATAGCTTATCAGTGGGAGTGGTAAGCATTAGGTAGCCTATCTACCACAATAGGAGTGGTTCCTGGCCCAGAAATTGTAGCTACTGGCCGTTTGGGCAGTTTTTTCCCTTCTCTTTCAACTTTCTGGTTTAAAAGCTGCACTTGTGCTTGTTTCCCACCTTTCCTGTTACTAGCCTAGTCCAGATACAGAGTTGCTGTATCCAGGACTGTTCATAAGCTTCTGAGCCCCACAAGCCTTTCTGTGTTGGAGGGAAGCCTTCTAGCTTATCAGTGGGAGTGGTAAGCACTAGGTAGCCTATCTACCACAAGAGTAGTGGTTCTGGCCCAGAAATTGTAGTTTGTTGGACATTTGGGCAGTTTTTTCCTTCTCTCTCAAGTTTCTGGTTTTAATGCCCGTGTTTATTCTTAATCTCCACTTTTCTCATAACTAGTCTAGTCCAGGTACAGATTTGTTGTATCCAGGACTGTTTGTGAGCTTCTGAGCCCCCCAAGCCTTTGTGTTGGAATGCAGCTTTCTAGCTTATCAGTGGGAGTGGTAAGTACTAGGTAGCCTGTCTACCACAAGAGGAATGGTTCTTGGCCCAGAAATTGTAGTTTATTGACCATTCGGGAAGTTGTCCATCTCTTTCAACTTTCTGGTTTAAAAGACCACATCTGCACTTGTTTCCCATCTTTCCGGTAACTAACCTACTGGAAAGCACTAGAAAGCCTTAAACTGATACAAGCCTTCTAGCTTAAAAGAGAGACTTTGGAGTGATTGAGTATCAGTTTTCTGTATTTTCTTGCTGTACTTAACTGTTTTCCGCCTAAATGCTGATTATCCAGCACTTATTGTGATTTAAAAGCTTGTTTTTTTCACATATTGTACTTATTTGACTGCCTGCACTTTTAAAAAGTTGTTTTTTGTTTAAATAAACTGTTGTAGGCTACACACTAAAGTGCAATAGCCTTTTCTGATCGCTTGTAGTCGTTTAAAGCTGTTTTAAGTGTACTTTTTACTGTTTTTGCCTTACCTTTTCAAAAAATGAATACATTTCTTGTTTCCCACCTTTCTAAGCTAGTATAGTCTAGTTTTCAGGCTAGTGCTGAATTCAGGGCTGTGTTACAAGTTTCTGAGTTGCCCATACCTTACTTGGATAGAGGGAAGTTTCTCTGTTCACCTGTGAGAGAGGGGAACTTTGAGCAGCCATCTGTCCCTGGAGGAGTGGTACCAGCCTGAAGTTAGTAGTTTAAAAAACGCATTGCATGGTTTTGTGCACCGAGCAGCACCGGTTAGCTAGGGTTAAATTATTCCCAACTTCACTAAGTCTCCTCTTCAGTTTTTCACTTGAAACTAGTTTAACTCTCAGCCTATGCACTCAAAAAGCATCCTACAGTCCAGCACTTGCTCAGACCTAATAGCAAGAACTAATATACCCCAACACTTGACTGCCCAGCAGGGCAAGGCTCTTTATCCACCCCTCATCAACCAAGCGACTAAGCAGCTCACCGTACTATTCAGGCATGATCAAAGGGCAACTTCAGGTGTACTCTCCAGTCCAGCTGGTGAATCTGGGTATCCTGAGGCAATGTTACAACTGCCTCATGTACACAGAGAGCCCTCTCCTCCTACCACAAAACACTAACATATGTGAGAGATGCAATTATACAGCCAAACTGGAGGCTAAGGTATCTCCACCCAAGACTGGAACAGACAGTCATGAGGAGAAGGTTAACACTTGCACCACACCTCCAGCTTCACACAGACCTACTAAACCAGCACTGGCAAAAAATACACATAAACACACAAAATCATACTCGGAGGCTCTAAATAAAAGCCTGCAAAACCATCAAAGAGCTCCAAAGCAGACACCCACAAAACCTGCACCTCCCGCCACAAACCAGACAACACATAAAACACAAAATCAATCTGCCACACAATCACAGCCCTTAAGGCAAAATAACATACCTAAAACACTAGTAATAGGTGATTCAATAGTCAGGCACACTGATGCCCTACTTACTAGGCTGGACAAGGTGAAGGTTACTGTTATCTGCCTGTCGGGAGCCAGAATCCACCACATAACACAAGCACTCAGGTCACTCCAGAACAAGTACAAATATGACTCTGTCATTGTTCATGTTGGTGTGAATGACCTGAGTTGTACCTCCCTGGACTACATGAAAAGAGACATGGAAGAGCTCTCTGATCATGTAGCCCAGGCGGCTATGACCCTGTTCCTGAATAGCATCCTGCTGTCACCAAGAATGATACCTCAGTATAAAGAGAAAATGATCAATTTCAACAACTGGCTAAGCTTCTGGTGTCATTCAAAGGGGATCCAGTGTCTGTCAGCCTGGGATAACATGCTCAACAAGCCGCGTTGCTTCACAAGAGATGGCTTGCACCTGTCACCCCTTGGCTTTCGAATACTGGCCAAGACTCTTGCTTCTCCCATAGTGCCTTTTTTAGGCAAGGCTCAAAATTCAAACCCACCTCCGTAAACAGCATAAGTAAAAAAATGAGGGTTATGCTACTCAACACCAGGAGTTTAAATCTCAAGATGCATGCGCTCAAAGCACTCCTAAGTTTGGAGAAAGTCAATATCTGTGCAGTAACTGAAACCTGGTTCAAGGATCCAGAGAGCACTCCAGCACTACTGGGCTACAACTCATACCACACATTTTGGCTACAGAACATGGACCGAAACACAAAAGGAGGGGGTGTATCCGTATTCATCAAGGATACCCACACCTCCAGGTTAGTGGTGCAGCATGATACCTCTGAGATCATTCATGTGCAACTATCATTGGGCTAATCTGCAATGCAAATTGTGGCCTGCTACAGATCACCCTCCATGAACCAAGACCACCACTCCACCTTTCTGGAAACACTGAAAAACATGAATGTCCTACCGAACACCCTGATCTTGGGAGATTTCAATTACCCTTCCATTAATTGTGAAAACTTCTTGAGTACAAACTCCCAGGCTCAGCGCTTCCTGGAATTAATCAACTCAAATGCCCTGGATCAGCTGGTAAACACCCCTACCAGAGGCCACAATGTATTGGACCTGGTCATCACCAGCATGGGCAACAGTTGCTTCGTACCGGAGGTCAACCCGTCACTGGTTAGATCAGACCATAAACTAAACACCCTGGATGTCCACACCCCACCACCACCCCCAACCAAGGAAACCACAGTGAAAAACTTTTCTAAAGCAAACTTCACCTTACTTAAGGCAAAAGTGGTAAGTTTCACAGCCCCCACGCTAAAGGATAACACTGCCCAAGATGCAGAATCCTTTACAATTGCACTCTATGAGCACCTACAAGGATGCATGGATCGTGCCATCCCTAGCAAAACCAAGACTCACTCCCCTAAGAGAAGGAAACCAGTCTGGTGGACCCCTGCCATAAACAGGTTATACAACAAAAGGAGGAAACTAGTTCAGAAAAAAAGCAAATCCCAAGAAGGAAAGACATCCCTGATCAGTATCAGTAAGAAACTAAGGTCCATCATAAAATCATCCAAGGCTAACTTCAAAAGAAAAATAGCCAAGGATTCAAAAGATAACCACAAAGTCTTCTTTAGCTATGTCAAGAATCTAAGTGGCAACTCACAGATATGCTCTGAGATAGTGCAAAATAGCACAAAATATACTGAACCTACTGATATTGCCAACATACTGGCAGATAGATTCAGTGCAAACTTCACCTCCCTCTCACCTTCAAAAGAGCCCACAACAATATCAGAAAAGTGTAGTGTCCTGGAAATCACAGAAGCACAGGTGAAAACAGCCCTTTCAAAAGCCAAAAACACAGCATCAATGGGGCCAGATGGTGTCCCAGGCTGCATCTTGCACGAACTACAGAACAAACTAACCCCCCCACCTAAATACACTGTTCAGCCTCAGCCTCTCCACAGGATAGAATGGCACACGGCAATGGTTATTCCACTCCACAAAGGAGGGGCCACAACTGACCCTGGTAACTATCGCACCATAAGCCTGACTAGCCAGGTCTGCAAGGCTATGGAGTGCATCATCATGAAACTCATTAATAAAGACATTGGGAACCTCCAAACACTTGACCCGACCCAGTTCAGCTTTGTTAAGGGCAGATTATGCCTACTACACTTGGTTGACTTCTTCAAGACAGTTACCAAGGCCATAGATGAGGGAAAGGTGGTTCACACAGCCTAGCTTGATCTTGCCAAGGCATTCAACACCATTCCTCACTCAGGTATTATAGAAAAACTCACCAGCCTGAACATAAACCCCTATGTCACAAGATGGGTTGCCAACTGGCTTACAGACAGAACTCACACGGTAAGAATAGCGGGCTCCAGGTCTGACTCTAAACCAGTCGCAAGTGGTGTCCCGCAAGGCTCAGTTCTGGGACTCCTACTGTTCAGCATATATTTCTCAGAAGTACAGGCAAACACAGGAGGACTATGGCTAATCAAATTCACCAATGACTGCAAACTGGGAGCCATAATTGACTCTTCGGCTGACACGGACATCCTCCAAAAAGGCCTTACTAAGACAGACACCTGGTGTCAAAGTCATGGCCTCAAGCTAAATGCCAAAAAATGCATAGTCTTCCCATTTGGGAAAAATAAAACACCCACCAATTACCACATAGGTGGCAGCCCCCTTAATACAGAAGAGGTAATAAGAGATCTGGGGACTCAGGTAGATAGCAATCTCTCCATTGACAATCATATTGCCAAAGTAGTTAGGAAATCCTTCTATGTGGCCCATGTAATTACTAAGGGGTTTGCATCCAGAAATAAAGAGGTTATAGTGCCCCTCTACTCATCACTCATCAGACCCATCATAGAGTACAATGCCCCATTTGGGATGTACCTCACAAGACACTTCCAACAGCTTGAAAGACCACAAAAGTACCTCACAAAGAGGATTACTGGCCTCAAACATTTGTCCTATGCAGCCCGACTGAAAAAATTCTGGCTGTACTCAATGGCATATCGCTTACTCAGAGGTGATCTCTGCCTGACTTACAAAGCCATGTCCAACTCAGAACTGATGGACATGCTCCACCTAAAGAAATCCAAGTCACTGTGAGCCACATGCTCTAGTGAGCTAAACCTCACCACAACAATAAATAGAACATGCTGGAGGGATAGATTCCTGTCACAGAGACTCCCCATGCTTTGGAACAAAATTCCTAACTACATTAGGCAGAGCCCTTCACTAACACTCTTCAAGAGAAGCCTTGACGAGTGGATGGGTAACAGAAAATACACCCCTGGGATCACTTCATTGGCTCTGCTTGACAGAGGCTCAGTTGATTAATCAGTGGGGTGGTGAAAGCCGACACACTCTGGCTAGACTTATAAATACCCTCTGGCAGATAGCCTAGTATCTACCTATGAACCTATGAACATGGATTACAATTCCTACAGGTGACAGTTACCTACAACATAAAAGTAGTAATGCACAAAAGTTTTCAGGAGAAATATATCTAAGCAAATAACACAGTAAAGTGAGTATCCTGCCATGTAAACTTACACTGCTGCCACTTCACCCTCCCCAACAAACAATGATAGTTTTTTTTGTTTCTGAAGTTCAAATGTATTGCGTATGACAGCATAAAATAAATCTGATATGCAGTACAATGCAGTAATCTAAGATGAGATGGCATAATATAAAAAGCAGTGTAAGTCATTTAACTTACATTTGCAATGTGTTAACTGAGGAAGTATCTCACTGTTGACAGTATTCATTATGTTTGTATAACTGGGTAATCAGTAAAGTAGAAAGTAGTCATGAAAGCAGACAACAATGTGAATTACCTTTTATATGATGTGTTATGACATCAGTGAACAGGAGTCGGTGAGCAATCAGGCATAACAATAATATGACTATTATTCTCTAGTAGATAATAAAAAATATTTTAAAATGAGAGAGAATGTCAGATGAACAGTGACAACAGACCATGCACCACACAGCATAGCCCACATATATTGCTGCATACATCAGTTATACTCTATGAGTTTATTACAATAAAGGAAACACTAACCGGAATGTCATGGTCCATAATTTATAGGTTCATAGAAGATTACTAGATTAGTGGCTTAAGAGTCTTTACAAGCCTAGCCAATTTAACGTTGTTTTTAGGGGGAAGAGGATGGCGTACATTTGTGCCTGTGCATTGAGTATCTTACAGATTGCCCCTATCCTTAAGGGACGTAGGCACTACCCAGGTGGTAATTTGTGATTCCCCATCAGTTGAACCAAAATTGCATTTGAAGAGGGCCAGGGAAGGGCTCTGCTTAACATGAATAGGAAGCTTATTCTAAAGAAGGCACGATTTATGACACACATATCTGTCTCTCCAGCATGTTTTGTTTGAGTCACTGACTAAGCTTAGATCCCTAGACTGGGTGACCCTTGTATTGTTTGACTTGCAGAAGAGTAGCAGCTCCATCAGGGCTGGATTTGTGAGTGCCTTGTAGGATAGGCATAGGTTATCCCTTAATAGTTGATAGAAGAGAGAGTAAAGGGATAGGGATTTTAGTCTATCCACATAGGACATGTTGTTTACACACTGTATTTTCTCAGTGAGGAACCTCTGAGGTCACTCCAGCTACTGTAAGTGCCTAGTCAAATACATGCCTAATGGCGCATTGTACTCAATCATTGGTCTAATGAGGGCTGAGTACAATGGGACAATAATTTCCTTGGATCTGGATGTCATACTTTTGTTATAAGTTGCGCTACATAGAAGCACCATTGTGGACACATGATGGTCAAAGTTCAGGCTACTATCTATCTGTATACTCTTAGGGGTGTGCTATTGATGCTGGAATTTGCAGTGGTATTTGACTTCCCAAAGGGTACAATAATGCATTTTTTTACATTTAGTTTTAGGCCATAGTTTTGGCACCAGTCATTATCTGATCTAGACTCTTCTGAAAGATATCTACATCACTGGGGGATTCAACTATTGTCCCCAGCTTCTGGTCATCAGCAAACGTTATCACCCAGTGGCTTTCCACATTAGTCTTGACTTCAGAGAAGTATATTCTGAACAGGAGTGATCCCAGCAATGAGCCCTGTGGCACAGCACAAGTTGCTGGCCTCATTCTGGATCTAGATTCACCCACTTTAACCACATGCTTCTTGTCCATGTGGACTAGATGCCTCCTCTTTACCTTCATATTCACATGCTGTGCACGAGCCTGCGACATGGGGTCCCTTACCACTTCTGATGGCTGGTCATCATTACTCATATCTGGAGTGGAATTGGGAGCTATAGTGACAGCATGTATCACTTCACTACCAGACTGGCACATGACTGTGTTATGCAGAATGCAACATGCAGTAAACATCCTGCATGCAGTAGCTGGGTCATACTGAAGGGCAGCCCAGAACTCATCCAAGTGCCTAAAAAGGCTCTTCAGGAGTTCAAAGACCCTCTCACTAACAGTACAGGTCTGGGACAAGGAAGTGTTATATGTCTCCTCTGCATCTCCACTTGGATTTCTCACTGGTGTTATGAGCTATGGCTCCAATGGATATCCTGCATCACCTGGAAAAAAAAAAGAAGGGGGGCAATAAAAATAGTAGTCTGCAAAACATTTTAATGTGAATAACTACTTAAATACAATATAAAAAATTCCACTTACCAACAAAATGACCCCTAGGCATCTTACCATTCAGGAAATAGTGGTAGAGTAGGCTAGTGTGCCAAATATGGGAGTCATATGCACTCATATCATATGTTGGAGATGCAGCCACATACATCACACACTACCTGGCAATTGATGGAATAGTAGGCTTCCTATTGTGGCACCACCCCTGTGGACCAGTAGGGTCCTTAGTTGCAATATGGGTACAGTCTATCACACCAGGTACCTCAGGGAAATGTGTTAGCCCATAAAAGGCTCATATAGTCCTACCAAGATCCCAAGATGACACTGGGAAATAGTTATCCTGATTTAATTGTGCCAATAGTACATCCAGGAACTGCTGCAGTATCCTTGAGACTGAAGCCTGTGAGATTCTCAATATGTCCCCAGTCTGTCCCTGGAAGGTCACCATAGCAAGTATAGTGAAGGCTATATACCTTGGTGTTCACAGATGTAAAAAGTCGAGACATTCCTCCCTTATCCATAACGAGGACAAACATACCCACTAAGATCATTACAATGTCCCTGTCTACTCTAAACTCATCAAGGAGTTCCTGATTATTATTATTCTTTGCTTATAATTTTACCTTCTTGGCTGGTGATCACTACTGGCCAGAATTAGCTTTGCTCCAGCCAACACTTGCAACTCAGACCTGGAATTAGCAAAGCTAGCAACATGTAACAGCAATTTTGTTGATTGCAACTCTGATAGATTTGGCAAGGCATAGCGTATCTGCGACTAGTGCGGAAAAGCAGGAAATTTTGACTATGAATTGCAAATGGCATAAAACATACTTCATTAGCATACAAAGATTTACATTGCTACTCTTTGCATCTCATTAATTGCACATTTGCATAAGCACATTCAATGTCATCATGCATTGGAGCAAATGGTTTCTATGAATTGCAGTTCAGCTGTGCTTATCTATATAACATCACAGATAGTCTCCGTGCATTTGCATAACTGACTAGAAATACTGGCTTGGAGCTATTTTCTAGAAAACTGCTGCAGTTATAGAGAATACCAGTTACAGGTGGATGAAAAATATGTGGTCAGATATTAGGGTTGCCATTTTGTAGATGCACAAGTAGGACATTCTTACTGAAACTTCAGATTTTGCAGGAAAAAAACTCGTCATCATTAACTGAAAAAGAGTTATTTTTATGTTATTACCAAAATAAAGACTTAGTGATGTGCAATGATTGTTATACTACTTTATATAATATTAAGACAAAGTAAACATAGTATAACATAATTCTGTAACATTTAGAGAAAAGTCAAAAATACTTTTTTCTTGCAAAATATCAAGATATTTGCCCTTGTCATGCCCCTCAGGACAAAACTGCCCAAATCTACTGCTATGCAAAAAGATAGACAAGTGGTAACCCCATAAATTAGACTGACTGACACTGTTTGTTTTCCTCTGTGCAATTAAAGAAGTGGAAAACAGTTTCAAAACACTCTTGTTTTTTTTTTTTGAAAAGTAACCACTGATCTACTGACATCAGTAGGACTAATTGCTTAAGTACATAGTCCCATATGTTTACTACATCATGCAGGTGGAAACAAATTCCTCTGCCAAAGTATATGAGATGTTAAACTTAAGTAAAGTGAGTGGGCTTTCCTTTCCTTTGATTCCAAGGCAAGGGAATGAAAGTTTCATGAAAAACACCAGGCTCCTGGTACTTAAACAGCATTGGAATAATATTTTAGGGGGAAAAGCAACCTAGGGGATGAGTTAAACTTCAGAAGGGTTGACCTTCCCATTAACATGTGCATATATCAAGAGGACATCTACTATTATTCTACATTATCTGCCCTTCAGGCACTGCAGATTCTAAGGAACTGAGAGCAGAACAGATTAACATTGTCTTGGAATGATGTATGTGATTTTGTGTGTTTTTTTCATAGAAGACTGGACTTCCTTGGTAAAAATGTATCCATTTTTGCAGGCATATTGCATTATTCTGATGTCTGACTGTTTGCTTGTGTCTCTCCTTGTTTGGCATTAAGCCTGTTTGAGCATGACAACAACATATACCTGTAGAGAGAAGCTGACCAATCATCATGAATTGTTCTCATTACTAAGGAGTGTATCACTGAGTTCTCACGCATATGCATGGTCTCACTTCTCAGTCTCTGAGCCTTACAAATCACAGGACTGCTGGTCATAACAGTGACAGATAGAGCAGCACTGTCTTACTTTTCACAACAGAAGATTTATACTACATAGTTATATTAGGGAATATTTATATAGGATGAATTTATATATTTAATAAGGTATCTCCTCAAACAGGTCTGATTTTCTGGAGCATCACTGAAAATGGGAAGAGTAAGTGTAAATATAAGCTTCAAAATCATAGCACTGTGCTAAAACATGACACTTGAAAGGTCTGTGCATAACTACCTCCAAGGCTAGTCATGCTGGCTGGATGGGCAGATACAAATTTGCTCTAGGCTTATCATGCAAAGACCTGCTCAGTTTTGGAGATAAGCAATATCAAGTGCTTGACAAGGATGGCAAGAACTTTCAATTTTGTCTGCTTAATGATTCTAAAGTTAGGCATCTTATGGTCTATGAGTTTGCTAGTCTAATATTATTCCTATGTTATACTTCTCCAAAGTCTGAAGTACATCTCATGGTTGCATACCAAACCTATTTCTGATCTTGAGGTTGACGCTTTTGTTTCTAAAATAACATTTTTCAAGTTTTTATTTTCCATTATGTGTCACTATTTCTAATGAGGACACAGCTTACCCTTCACTTCTGACAAAAGGCATAACAAGAGACCTTTGCAACACTGAAAGTACAGTTCCATTTGTGGGCAGCCAGTAGCAGGATAACAACAGATAGTCACACTTTCCTACCTGAGGAAGGAGAGTACTTTGTGTTTATTCTTGCTAGGACTTGGCTTAAATATCTTGAGAGATCTGATAGCTCTGCAATCTTGTTGCACAGACACTTTTGTCTAAAAATAAAAAGGTATAGTGTGCTGTATACCTCTCAACTGGTCAGATTTTTTCAAAATGTCCAGATTTTTGCCTCATATTTTTGGTCTGGCCCTCAAATAAAATTGTGGTTTTCTGAATTTTTGTGGCAAATTGGTGAGGATTGAATTTACTATATCATGACAGGCATTTGAGTTTCAGACTTCATATCCTTCAGAAGATGTATTTTAACGCCTTTTATTCTAACAACTTTCTAAGTTTCTAACAGCAATATTTAATATTTGTCTCTATTTTAGGGGCTTTGTCCCCCATTATTTTTGGCTATGTCCAGATTTTTGTGCCAAAATGTTGAGAGCTATGGTGAGCTAACCTACTAGAGCAGTGTATATCAATATTAATGTTTTCTAGTTCATTTTAGTTTTAAAAAATCATGTTATCTTTTAAAACTGTTACCATTTTAAAATTGCTAATTTACGAGGAAGAAAATGTTTTAAGGTTTAAATTAGAAGTAGTACAGCAAACCAATGTGAAGCAACAGGACAGTAAAAAATATATGCATACAGAGCATTGCATGCAAGTCATTCAGAAACCCCAGATCACTGCAGCTGGCAGAATACTTCATAATCATAGCTGATAATTATTGTTTTGTGACATCAGTCTTCACTGTACTGTTTTAAAATCTAGTGTCAGAAATGGATTTCAGCTGATTACTGTAGAGATTTGGCTTTCTGCCACTAAAACACATTATCCAGATGGAAAAAAGCATTAACTTGATAGGAACAAAGGAACAAAAACTGCCTTGTCTGTATCAAGGCTGTGGCCTGTAAATGAATCATTTTGTTGAAAACAGCATCTGCAGTGTGCTGCTTAAATACAGATAAGTCTATAAACAGAAGTAGTGATGGCTTTTTATCTGAAGAGTGACAGTCAAGAGGACCTCTGTCACGGAAACTACAAGAAGTTTCACTGTCCCCTTTTTTGTATAATTCATGTACAAGACATTTATCACCCAAGGAGCATGTAATTCCGTTGCTGACAGTTTCATCTGAAGAAGTTCGTCTACAACAAATAAATCAAATTACATTTTTAGAAACCTTATTTATTCTAATTTTCTTTATGTTTTTGAAAATTGTCATTTTAGTTATATTTTATTGAAGTGTCAGGTTAGTTTCAATAGGTTTTGTGCTAGGGAAGTAATAAGTTTACTGTTTTTTATTTGTTTGAATTGTAGTTGCACTTTATTTTCTGTGCTGTACAGATTACAATTTTGCTGATGGGAGCACGATAAATGTTCAAGGTAGATTGTCATTGTCCTTCTGTCACTGGTGAGACACCATAGATTTAGTACATCTAAATAATTGTTGTGGTAAAGAATCTGTCATAGGGGTATGGAGAGGTAGAATGCCTGAAGAAATGTTTTACTTCCTTTTTGTACATTTTTCATAAGGTACTGTAGTTAAGTAAAAAGTGTATGTGCCAGTAACAATTCAAAAAAACATTTCAGAGATTAGTCAGTTTATTTATTTATTTATTTATTTACTTTTGTTTACCGGGTTAGTCCAGCTGGATACATATCCATTTTCAGTGGAGGCCCGGGGAGAAAAGCTCCAGTTATACAACATAATAAAATATAGAAAAACATTACATAGCATTTGAACATTACATTTTAAGCACTTAACATTTAAAAAACAACATATTATGATATGGAAAGTAAACATCGTTAGACAGTGACATAATAAAGAGTACAAGTTCTTGAGTTAACAGAAGTAGTAGTAAGACAGAAGGAAAAGGTACAAAGGATTGATGATTACAGAAGAAGGGAGTGCAGAGACTAAAGGAAGGGACTAGTAATAGTAAAAGAAAGTAGTAAAGATATAAGGTAGGGAGTAGAAAAATGTTAGCATCACGTATTTTGTAAAAGAGAAGAAAAGTAAAGATAGTTAGTCTGGGTTATTACAAGAGCATAACCAGTGATTAGAGAGAAAGAGTTTTAGTTTGGTTTTAAATAATGGGAGAGAGGAGATGGTAGTCAGATCATTTGGTAGTTGATTCCATATTTTACCCACTGTGTTTGAAAATAGAGATTTGCCTGCTAAGTTATTTGAGAAGGAAATGTGTATCAACATTTTGTTGGCTGAGCGCAGATTCTTCAGGTTATTATAAGGTCTTATAAGGGTCGAGAGAATTGGGGTGTTACTAGGTTGGTAAAGGGCTTTGTGGGCAATTGTGAGTTGATTAAATTGTAATAGTAGTGGTAATTCAAGCCAGCCTAGCTGTTTTAGATTCTGACAGTGATGGGTCCTAAAAGGAGAGTTGGTGGCAAATCTTGCAATATTATTGTATGATCTGGTCAGATTGTTAAGATTATGTTTGGAAAGATTTGTGTATATGGGGGAAGCGTATAACAGGGTAGAGATTAAGTGAGTTCTGGCTATAGTGATTCTAGTTGTTGGTGTTAGGAAGGGTTTAATGCGGTAGAGGGATCCAAGTTTTTTATTAGTGGATTTAATTATAGAATTTATGTGATAATCAAACTTAAGTTGATTGTCAATAGTAATTCCTAATAGTTTGGTAGTGGGGTCTGGAGAGATAACGGTACCATCTTCAGATGTAAGTGTGAAATGGAGAGGGGGTGATAGGTGAGATGGGTTGAAGAGCAGCAATTTTGTTTTTTTAGGGTTAAGGAGAAGACAGTGGTAAGAGAACCATTTTTCTATAGTAGAGAAGGCTTTTTGTGTGTGAGAATGAAGATCAGTTTGAGATGAGGCAGAGCAAATGATAGTGGAGTCATCAGCATATTGAATACAGATAGACTGCGGAATCGAGAGATGGAGGTCATTTATGAAGATGGAAAACAATAGTGGCCCTAAAATAGAGCCTTGTGGGACACCTAGAGAGGTAGGAAGAAGGTCAGAAAGATGGTTTTGCCAAAGAACGGCTTGTTTTCGGTTGTCCAGATAGGATGTGAACCAGTTCATTGTAGGATGTTCGAAGGAGAGGGACTTCAGTATGTAGAGGAGAAGTTGATGATTAACCATGTCAAAGGCTTTAGATAGATCCACGAAGAAAGCAGAGGATAAAATATTATTGTTACGATTATTGTTGATGCAGTTAGTAAAGGATAGTAAGGCTGTGGTGGTACTATGAAATGGCCGAAAGCCATGCTGACAGTTAGCCAGGAGCTGATGTTGAAGTAGATGGGTAATAAGTTGTTTATGGATACATTTCTCCATAATTTTGGCTAGTGGGGAGAGTAGAGCAATGGGACGGAAGTTAGAGAATTCAGTAGAGTTTCCACCTTTGTGGAGAGGAATAATATAGGAAATTTTCCAAATTAATGGGATTAGGCCTTCTGTTAAGGATCTATTGATTAATATAGAGACTGGGTAGGCAATGGCTTTGGCTCCTATTTTGAGGTATTCAGCTGGTAGTTGGTCAGCTGAGGGAGTGTTAGGTTTTAGTTTTTGAAGTAGAGAGGAGATATAAGAGGTAGGTATTGGTTCTAGGTGAAAAGGAGGAGGTGTGAAGTTAGGTTTGGGCAGGTTAGATGTATCTGGATTTTGCTGCTTAGCTAAATTAAGTATAGTGGTAGTAAAGAAAGAGTTGAAGGCATTGGCTGTTTGAATTGGATATTCTGGGTTAGAGCCTAATGGGTTGGGTGATTCAACTCTGCCTGGGGATAGAAGTGAGTTAATAGTAGACCAGAATTTTTGTGGTTGTTTAAGTGAAGTTTGCTGAAGTTGTATATAAAAGTTCTTTTTGTCTTGTAGGATAGCTGTTTTGGTAATATTTCTTTGTTGTCTAAAGTTTTGGTGATCAAATGAGTTCTTTGTGGACCGCCATTTCGTCCAAGATTTGTTTCTATTGTGGATAAGTTTCTTAGTATGATTAGAGAGCCAAGGGGCTGGTTTATTTTTCATTCTTATGGAACGGGTTGGGGCATGTTGGTCTAGGATTGCTAGGAAGGTGCTATTAAAGTAATTAACAGCTTCATCTATAGGGAGAGACTTTAGGAGAGACCAGTTACAATGGTAGAATTCAGTTAGAAAGAGTTCTTGGTTAAATTGTTTTTTGCTACGGATGGTCCTAACTATATAGGGAATGTTAAAGCAAGTTTTATTTCTAATAATATATATGAGAGAGTGGTCACTAAGGTCATCTGGAAGGGTTCCTATTGAATATTTTTGTTGTGGACAATTTGTGAGAATCCAGTCTAAGATGTTTTTTTTTTTATTATATTTGTTTATTCTAGTAGGAGTGTTTATAGCCTGTGAGAAGCCATGGAGGTTAATATGCGAGTAAGGATTAGTGCTGTTACATAAAGTCCAGTCAATATTAAAGTCTCCTAGTAGAATTGTTTCTTGTGGGAGATTAGTCGAAAGCCAATTCAGGAGGTCTTCTAATATAGTCAGATTTTTTCCTGGGGGAAGGTAGGAGCAGATGATATAAACTGATTTATGGGAATTAAGTATTAGTTTGGTAATAATTATTTCAAAGATGCCATCACAGGGTAGATTATAGTTTATTTTGTTGATTTTTAGTCCTGATTTATGTATAATTGCAACACCTCCACCTTTTTTATTTAAATGATCTTGTCTAATAATGCTGTATCCTGGGGGGATAATTTCGGTGTCCTTTATTGAAGGTTTAAGCCATGTTTCAGTTAAACAGAGAATATCAAATTGTTGGACATCCAAGAGTGCATGAATATGTGGTATTTTGTTACATATGCTACGTATGTTGAGATGTGCTATTGAGAGTGATTTGGAGGGATATGTTGTTGGTAGTGGGACCTTAAGGTTAAGATTGTAATTGATGAGGGTTGGTGTAGGGCTTGGCCCAGGGTTGGGATGGATGTCTCCATCTTTTAATGAGTGGAGAAATTTGAATTTATAGTCTTGTGAGGGTTTGAGATATTGGTATAGTGATTTTTTATTACATAAAAAGGAGTATTTAATATGATTGAGTTGATGGTATTTAGCTTGAAAAAAACTAGGTATAATAGTGGCATTTGGGAAGGTTATAGATAGAGCAGGAAAAGGTATTAGTGTATGTTTGGAAGGGATGGTGACAAGTGATAGGAGAGGATGTTCATAGGAGGTGAAGAAGTAAGCTGTGTTGAGAGTAATTAGGAGTAAGAGGGCAAGAAAACATGGCTGTTTGTGAGGCATGATAGGGAAAAGTGTATTATATGTGTTAGAAGTATAGGTATTAGCTAAGATAGAGAAGGTAAGAGAGAAATGGAATGTAAGGGAGGGTGATGTATATAAATGGGGTGTGGCTGGTAGTGAGTCACTGAGTGGATGATTGGTAGAGGGGTGTGGCTAAGAGGGTATAAGTTAAAATGTACCAGGGGCGGGTGGAAATTGGGGGCAGGGTAGGGGAGCGGAGTGAGCCCGCAGGGCGAACGGAGCGGGATACACAAAGTGTACCATAGAGGATGGAAAAACTATCAGTGAATGCTGACTGTCACAAGGTAAGTGGAGGTAGCCTAGGGTTAGTGGATAAGGATGGACTTTGAAAAGGAAGAAAGGGATAGAAATTAGAAGGGAGAAGTAGGGGCAAGTAAGTAGAAGTAGATACTAGTGCATTAGATACTGGTGGGGAAAGGGTGACCTCTAGTGGACAATAGCAGAGTTGCACTAAGATTCACTAGGGCTCCAGGAGAGTAAGCTAGACTAATGGGAGAATGAGCACAAGCTAAGTAAAGGTCTAGGTAAGGGGGGAAGGAGATAAAGGAGTAAGGGGGTTTGCTGCTGGCAAGCTTGACTGGGAGCAAAACAGAAACTTAGCAGGGTTAGCTGATTATATAATTACAAGACCATGTAATAATTAAACATACTTTCTTGGTATCTTGAGATAGAGGCTTGCAGAAGATGGCAGGGATTTAAAAAGTTCCAAGAGTAATTGGCATAGAGTGCAATAGCAGAGTTGGTTGTGGGATTCTACCCAGGCGAAAAACTCTGGGTATGTCCGGGTGAAAGCTGAGAAGCAGGAGGAAAAATGAGAAAAAAAGTTATGTTAAAGTAATGCAAAAAACACTATGTTCCCAGAGTGTTGCTTGCACTTAGCAGAGCCTGCAGAAGAATGAGCAATTCAAAAAAAGCAGTTAGCTCTATGTAGTGATGTTGAGTAGTATATCTGGCTTGCTAAGCACTGATACTTAGTGGTGTATGTGTCTCCCTACACAGTGCTACTGAGTTGTGTATGTGGTTCTCTATGCAGTGATAATGAGTGGTATATGTGGCCTCCTATGCAGTTATACTGAGTGATGTATGTGGCTCCCTATGCATTGCTGCTGAGTGGTATATGTGGCTCCCTATGCAGTGCCTGTCAGTGGTGTATGTGGCTCCCTACACAGTGCTATTGAGTGGTGTATGTGGCTCCCTAAGGAGTGGTACTGAGTGGTGTATGTGGCTCCCTATGTAGTGATACTAAGTGGTGTATGAGGCTCCCTATGCAGTGATACTGAGTGGCAGATGTGGCTCTCTATGCAGTGCTACTGAGTGGTGTACATGGCTCATTTTCGTACTTTGAGTTTCTAACATATAGCTGTCAGTTTTTTGTATATACCAAATGAAAAATAATTATCCTGTTCCCATAGCTGCCCTTTGCAGTTGCAGCTATTTATAAAACTGAATTGTTAAGGTTTTTTTTTATCAATTAAAGTTCAACAGGAGAGGAAAACACTAACCCTAGTCTGGACATTGAGATCCCTGCATTCCCCATTGTCGTCTATGCCCTAGCCTATCTGCAGGCAGTATATCTCTCAACTGTCCAGATTTTCACAGAATGTCCATATTTTGCCTCATATTTTTGGTCAGGTTCTCATAAAATGTGTAGTTTTCTGCAAATCACTAAGGACTGCGGTCACTAAATAATGACACACGTGCACACATATGAGTTTCAGACTTTATACACTTCAAAAAATGCATGCTAACACAAATCCTGTTATCCTATCAACTTTCTATTTTTTAGAGCAATATTTAAAATCTGTGCCTAGTTTTGTGCCTTTGATCCCCCCTCCCCCCATTATATTAAGCTTTGTCCAGATTTCTTGCACTAAGAGGTTGAGAGGCATGGGCGGCAGTGGCAGTGCCTTGGAATGTGGGGGGTCCTGAGTTCAGTCCCCAGACAAGGGTCAGAGTTTTCCTTTCACGTTCATTTGATAACAGAATACTGGGTTCATGGCTTGTACTGCACTGTATGCTTCTATTAATTAAAAATAAAGGAAAAAAATATGCCTGTGACACTAGCCCCACTACCGCTTGACCATTGCAATTAGGGAAAATAACATGTCAAAAGTGGAGTATACCTCTCAACCTCTCAGGATGGAAAACAAAAAATCATAGCACAGACCTTTAAAAAACATAGCTAGGTGTCAAAAAGGAGAATTTTCATTTTTAGATAAAAGACCTCATATAATTAGTGATAAGGAATCTTTTTGCCATCCTAGTTCAATTATTTAATAATATATGTACATATAATCAGGTAAGTCTTTATGAAGAAAATTAATAAATGTTAGACTAACAAAGCTATATCTGAGAGCAAAAATCATAATGCTACACAGAAATCATGCATTCTGTTTCATATGCAGGTATATAGGCTAGCGGATTCACTTCAGAAGACTGAAAACCAACAATCTCAAATCCCTTAAGACTGATAAGCCAAAATCTTGAAAGCCCAAAAGACTGAAAGCTCAAAAGACAGCCTCTCAAAAGACTGAACACACACAAGATACAAACATTGACTATAATCCAGTACAAGGATACAGAGAAACAAAGACAAGACAAACCATATCACTTTCCACCAAGTATGAGCAGGGAGCAAGCCCCCCACACCCCCTGCTACTTAAATATATCAACTCAGAGATTGCACTCCACAAAACAAAATGGCAAACATACCATTACGTGTTTCATGACTACCTGTTGTAACCTTAGTAGTGTTCCCTTCAAACTTGCTATACTACAACATAACTTATTTTAGTATAATGAAGTGCAGTCATGGAGTTGATATATTTAGGTAGCAGGGGGGTGGGGGGCCGCAGGGTGGCTTGCTGGTACTAGACTAAAACACACTCAGAATGTACCAGTTGTGAAGCAACACCTTGCATCTGGAGCAGCTGCTTTTTCACCCCACCCAAACTGCACCTCTTGGTGTGCAGCCATAGCCCCCATGTGGGCAGGGGTCCCAGGTTGCAGCATTTTCCGATAAAAAACTGTCTTAAAATGCTCACTTTTGCTACTACACTTCTAAATTACTGGCTTAGAGATCTGTTGTTAGGGACAGCACTAGCAATCTTATATTGGCAGAGCTGTTTTATACCTTTCTCAGTTGACTGTGTATCATGGACCAATACTTCTTATTAGAAGAAATTTCCTTGTAAGTCAGTATTGTGACAGTAACACAGGAGATGTGCTATTATCAAACTAGTGGAAGGCACATTTTACACACTTTTTTCAGTCTGCATTTTAAAATTTCATAAAACATTTGGATCATTACTAAATATGTTGTTTTAACATAAGGACAAACATCAGTGCTCATTTTTGAGAGGCTTGGGTGTGAATAATGTTAATAGGCATCATTTGATAATCCAAAGTCCTTGTAAGTCACTGTAAGTGTGAAAGTCAACATTGCTAAACAGTTGTGTTTGCTCCTATGCTGGGGTGCAATGACCATGAAAATAGCTTATATTTTTAAATGTGGGGGTGTCAGAAGTGCAGCTTTTCCACATAAAGAGCTGTTGTAAAATGTCCTTTCCACTGATGTACTGGTTTTAAAACATAGGTACATCATTTTAACAGGTAGCCATTATTAGTACCAGTATATGACAGTACTTGTAATATTCATTATATTTTCAGAGCTGTTTCTCATGTTTTTCAAGAGGCTGGGTATTATGGGCAAACGTCACTACTTATCAGAATACATTTCTGACATAGATTTGTTCTGAATTAGTACTTAACAGTATCACTTACACTGATCCTGTGGACTTAGCCAACCTGCTAGCAGATAGGTTCAGTGCAAACTTCACCCCCCCTGTCCCCCCAAAGGCCCTTTCAACATCCCAATACTTGTCCTGCACCTCACATCTCCATAGATCAAGTGTTAACGACCCTATCCAAGGCAAAGAACACAGCTTCCATGGGACCTGATACTATCCCACGCAGTATTCTGCACCATCTCCAGCATGAACTGGCTTCACCATTGAGCACCCTATTCAACCAAAGCCTAAGTACAGGCTTCATTACAGCAGAGTGGAGAACTGCCATTGTCATCCCCTTGCACAAATGTGGTGCCACTACTGACCTTGGCAACTATCACTCCATTAGCTTGACAAGTCTGATATGTAAAGCCATGGAGCGTATTATTATGGATCTCATTAACAAGGACATCGGCAATCTCCAAGCACTTGACCCCACCCATTTCAGATTCGTCAAGGGCAGATCTTGCCTGTTGAACCTGGTTGACGTCATTGAGACTGTCACCAAGGCCCTGGATGAGGGAAAGTCAGTACATACAGCTTACTTTGACTTGGCCAAAGCCTTTAACACAATCCCCTACAAGGGCATCATTGAAAAGCTAACACAACTTGGCGTAAATCCCTATCTCATCAGGTGGGAGGCCAACTGGCTCACCGACAGGACCCTAAAGGTCAAAATAGGCACCTCCACCTCCGATAGCAGACCTATCACTAGTGGAGTTCCCCAAGGATCTGTCCTCAGACCCCTACTGTTTGGCATCTACTTCTCAGAGGTCCAGGCAAAAACAAAAGGCCTGTGGTTGACCAACTTTGCAGATGACTGTATGTTGGGTGCTGTCATTGACTCCCCAAATGATGTTAACATACTGCAAGAGGGTCTCACAGCAACTAATGACTGGTGCCAAAGTCATGGTCTGAAGCTAAATGCAAAAAAATGTATCATCATACCATTTGGCAGAAACATGGCCCTTAATGATTACCACATCAACGGCAACCCCCTAAACACACAGCCTTTAGTGAGAGGCCTAGGTACTCAGGTTGATAACAATCTCGCATTTGACCATCATGTAGCGGCAGTGGTCAAAAAAGCCTTTTACTTGGTTCATCTCATAAGTAAAGGGATTGCATCAAGAAAAAAGGAGATTATTACCTCTCTATACTCCTCCTTCATTAGACCAATAATTGAGTATAACACCCTATTTGGTATGTACCTCTGCAATCATCTGCTCTAACTGGAAAGGCCACAGGAATACCTCACAAAGAGAATCCATGGCTTCTAACACCTATCCTATGTGGACAGGCTCAAATCCCTATCACTCTACTCGGTATCATACAGATTGCTCAGAGGTGATCTGTGTCTTGCCTACAAGGCAATCTCAGACCCTATCCTACGGGAGATGTTCCATATCCATAAGTCTAACTTCATGTGCATTACCAGCTCAAAAGGCCTGAATCTAATATGCGACATCAACAAAACCTGCTGGAGAGGCAGGTTTGTCTCTCAGAGACTACCCCATCTCTGAAATAGACTTCCCATGTATGTCAGAGTACCTCTCTGACCCTCTTCAAGCGCAACCTTGATGAGTGTATGGGAAACCACAAATTTGTCCCAGGGGTTCCATCTGTGTCCCTCATTAACAGGTCAACAAATGCTGACTGAGGTTTCGTTTTGGGGATAAACTCTCGGCTAGGCTGGTAATGGCCCCAGGGCCATTAGCCTAGTAGCCTCCTATGATCCTTTAAGTCAGTACTATTGCAGAAGTCTCTCTTCAAACAAGGGAAAGACACATTGCTCTGCATGTCTGAGTAATATGTGTTAAACGGGTGCTGTTTTTTCACAAGAAACTTGGCCTAGTTAAGTCTCAAAAGTTAAAATGTTATCACAGACATTTCTTGGTTATTAGGAAGTTTGAGTGGCTCTGAAATTCTCATGCTTACTTTATATCCTTGTGTTATTTTTATTTAAGTCAGAAATTGCAGTTGTTTGCCCTCTCACCCCATAGTGTAGAGGACTGAAGCCCTGGCTATAACCTGGATGACCCTTGCTTGAGTAGCAACATGACCATGTGGGGAGCTGGCCTGGGGAGGATGAGGCTGAGGAGCCAATACCAGCTCACTCATCCTCAAGCTAGGGAGGCAGGTACGCCTGTGACAGTAGTGACATCTAGTGATCACTGAGTGTATTACCTGCCTGTACTGGCCCTGATAGCTTGTGTTACATCAGGCAGGAACTTCCCTGCTGAATCAGGCAATAGGGGTGTGTGTGTGTGTGTGTGTGTGTGTGTGTGTGTGTGTGTGTGTGTGTGTGTGTGATAACATGCACAACATTTACCCCCAGCTAGACGGCCTAGGAATAGTCTGCTGTGAAGGTCCATCTAGCTGGCTGACTCCTTACCCTCTAACTCTCACTGCTAAGGAAATTGATGGACTGGTAAGGCTTCCTGGGCAGGAATTTATGGGACATGGGACTCTCATCCAGCTCAAGGATGTCCACCTTCCATTTGCATAGAATGAATTGTTCGCAAGTAGAGGAGCTATCAGGCAAAGTCTCTTGGGATGGAGGGGGGTGTAAAAAAGAGAAATTATAGTTTGTCCATACCTAGCATATTCCTAATTGGTATGTACATATATGTCAACATGAATGTTTCTGAATACACCTGTATGTCATAGAAACTAAATATTGAAAAACTAGATTAAAATAGTTTTAGCAGTCATTGATTTAATACTATAATGATAGTATGTGTTACCACGCAAAGAAAATGACTTATTTTCATGAGTTATTACAGGAAGTACAGTATGGTAGTTTGGAGGGGTATGTTTTGCCTACATTTTTAATGCTGGATGTGGCTAATGTTATGTCTACAAGTAGTGAGCTCCATTCATTTGACAAGTATGTACTTGAGCTTTTATTACCCATTTTGCTAAACGTCATATTTATGTGCAATAGGAATTTGTTATTGGAAAAGTCACACTCTTGGCAATGGAGCTTGCAGTCTTAAAAGCAACATTATTATCCTTATTAAAAATAAACCTGCATATCACAAAAATGCTTTCAAAGGCTCTAAATCATTAAAAGCAAAAGTATTCCTTAAATACCTGTTAAATCTGAAAATTAAATGAATTAACCAATTAAAAAACTGCAAGCTTAAGATACTTAGAAAATGTATCATATTGCTTATAAAACCTATCTTATATTTTTTTATTTCATAATATCAAATAAGTATTTCATTAATAGTTCATTGATTTGTTATTAGATCAGCAGTCTCTGCTGCTGGAATCCCAGAAGAACACATTGAAAACTGATGTGCATTTTCCATTCAGTACCAATTTGTGAGTAAAGAATAGATTGCTATATCTATGCTTCTTTTCAGAGTTCATCAGTTTTAACTGGTTTAGTACAGAGCAGTGGTTTTCTACATGGGACTTGTATAACAAATGTTGCTATTTTTAGGAAAGCTGAATTCAGTTTGTTAAATGATGTTTGCATTGCCTGTTACAGTTCCATCATAGAATAAGTTTAAGATGAGAAATGTGTTAGGGTTAGCTTTGATTTTGGTGGTAGGCGTCCTTTTATTCTGTAGAAAGCGTAGAGTTGTTTATGCATATCTTTGGCTGTTATATTGATGTGGTCTTCAAACAGTTGTCATTTTGTAGTTCAAAGTGACTCCTATATGGTTAGCATTCATAGGCATATGCTAGTTGGCAGAGCAAAGCCTGCACTGCGTAGAACACATGAATATACAGACCTCAACAACTGACATGATAGAGCAGCTAGTTGTACTCTGATTCAGACATCTGTGCAAGAGTAAACAATTGCATGCCAGTGAAAGTAAAGTAGAGCAAGCAGCAAACTATGGAACAAAGTAATGGCCACAACCTAGCCAGTGTAGGAAATGATGGAATATAGCAAGCAGAGGCACACAAAGAAGAGCAGCATGCAAAAAAAACCAAGTGAGGTGGGCAAGAAGGAAAGAAACAGTGTTTAGGGACTAGATACACCATTTTTAAGATTGAGAAAGATGGTAGGGAAACAGTGAGAGGAAAGGTGGAGAAGGAAAGGCTGTGGAGGCGCACAAACACAAAACAATATGATAAGGGTGGATATGCACACTTTAAGGGGGGCTGACAGAGCAAATAGATGGTGGACAAATGATGATTCAGAGGAATAGGGAAGACAAAAGTGATATGGTATGTCACAGTAAGATGGGGCACACCTAAATGCGGGGATCAAGTAGGGGAATGGGCATAATGCTTGATGCCAGATGGACCAAAAGATGATTCACATTCGACAGGATAGCCATTGATATGGGCCACACCCTCCTGTGATGCCCTTTTGGCATGGGCCTAATGGTCAAAGACATTGGCTGTGCACACCAGGAGGGGCAAGGTTCCGCCACCCAGTGAAGCCATTATGCACTGAGCCATCTCCCTCATCTCAAGGCTCTCCTGGCCCTTTTCCTGCTACAAACACAGGCATAGCAAGGACTGGCTGCAGCTGACACACCTGCAGCTCCACAACTTCGTGACTTGCAGGAAAAAGACTCAGTGATAAAAAAGACAGCATTAGTGAAGATGCCCTGCAAACTGTACAGGCAGTATAGGACAACATAGAGTGTACATGCCACACTAACCATTCTGTGCCACAAGTCTCAGCTTCCTCCTGTGGCAACTAAAGTGATTGGCTTCCTGCTCTACCCATGCTGAAATATGTGAATCAAAATAACTTGCTCACACAGAGTTATCTGAGATGAAAATGTATACATATATATATATATATATATATATATATATATATACATATACACACACACACACACACACACACACACACACACGCACACACGTGTATATATATATATATATATATATATATATATATATATATATCTATCATACATATAAATGCTCCCTGCATTGCCTGGACTTATCACATATGTGACCCAGTGAAATTTCATATGCCATATATGGGATTCATGGACACTGTATGTTGATGTGCAGATATACTGGTTATCAACCCCTGTCTGTTGCAAACTACCTTGCAGTTGATGGAAAGGCTGTCCCTTCTACTGTCGTACAATTGTCTGTTGACATCAGCCATTTCCATTGTTGCCAAATGTGTGCAGTTTGTAGCATCCAGTACTCGGAGGACATAGATGATGTCAGAGAGGCCATGAATTATAGTTGGTTTCTCCCCTGGTGTTCTGGGAAAACAGATGCGCTCATCTACATGTAGAAATAATATATAGATGCATTTATTCTGTAGACTGATGCTTGTGATTTACTAAATGTGCTCTCTATTTGTCTCTGGAACATCCTTGTTGCAAGTATGATTTTCACACCTCTCAGTCCACCGGTATACATAGTCCACACATTTCTGATGTTCCTGTTTGAGGGTGATGCATGTCAGCCAATGGCCACATAATATCTCTCCCAACCAGTAATGTCCATGACTGGGGAGAGGTATATACATGAATTGGCACAATGGGGGCTGTTGGTAGGTCAGCTGGTGGTATATAATCCAGTGATGGCACTGTTTTCATTAGTACTGCGTACCACAGCATCAGAATAGAGTGTTGCTTCTGCTGCTCTGAGCATCTTTGCTTCACACAACTCTGAAATTTTCATGATGGTTTGCTCTAATTGTCACATGTGACTTGCTGCACACATAATGCACCTTAAAAGTATAAATCATGACCTGCTTTCCAAGGTATACATTTGCATCTCATTATGCACACAACTGTGTGCCATTAGTCAAATGTCATTATACAATCATTTGCATACATTATTTATCGCATCTTATTTCTTCCTGCTGCATAGCTGGTAATATGTAGCTCAACATGCCAACACTTAGCCTCATCAGAGCACTGCTTAAGATACAAGGTGACAATGCATATGCAGCCAGCATACCACAGTGACACTTATGTGATAGACTCTGCAATACCATTTTCTTGTTTTAGGATCAGTCTGTCATCATTTGAGTTATGGATGCCCTTGTTTTTTTTTTTTTATTTGTGATGAATATAATTTTATGTATGTATGCATTTATTTGTACTGATGTAGAATCAAAAGTTTGTTTTGGTGAAGCCAGACAAGCAACTGTCTTTTGAGTTTGTATCCCAATTTTGAGTACTTCTAGAGGTTTTGCTTAATAAATTGATGTAGAGTCAGCTGCATATGCTAGTACTTGTACTCCTTTAGTAGATAATAGTATCATTCGTGAAAATGCTGAAATATAATGGTCCTAGAACTGAGCCTTGAAGCAGTCTTACGTTTGACTTTAGAGCAGCAGAGTTCTGCATTATACAGAACGTAGTTTGTGCTCTGACTATTAGGTAGCTTTTGAACCATAGCAGTACAATGTTGTTGAAACCTATTGACTTTAATGTTTCAAATTGCATTGCATGATTAAGAATGTTACATTTTTTTAGGGAAATCTAAAAATAAATCTGCTGCTGTTCTGAGGCCTTTGTCAGTAGACATAGTCATATATAATCAACTAATTGTGCTAAAGCTGCTTGAGTATTGTGGGGAGGAGTGAACCAATGCTAGAATGGTGTACATTTTTAATTGTAGCTTGGGCTGTTCTGTGAGCTTAGGTGCAATTTTCTTGAATATATTTAATAACAAGATTCAGAATGCTAACAACTCAGTTTTCACCCTTGCTTTATTCCCCACCTTGGAAAGGAGTATTGTGTTGAATCGCCATCTTTAAGGCTTTTGTTTCTTATTAATTGGATATGATGTGTAAGTTGGAAGACTTTTTAGATATGCAGGAAAAAAGTTTATGCTTTACTGCAAATAAATGGTCTACATAAAGGTTTGCCAGCTGTGTGGCATAGAGGGATAAAGTCCTGACTATGTCAGGTGACCTGAATTTCACTAGCAGCTCAGGTACCTTAGGAGCTTGCAAGCAAGGATGGGAGTGAGTGGCCACTGCTAACTACCCCATTCTGAGGGAAGGGAAGCAGCACTGTCTTACTACATGGGAAGGACCTAGAGTAAGCATTAAATGTTCATCCAGTGGTGTTCCAAGCCACCTGTGCTCACACTACCATAGGGAATTCACACTGGGAATCTAGCATTTGGAGGCACACTTCTCTTCATAAGGTAAAGACTGTGAGCTCAGAGGAGCAACCCAGGGGATTTATCCATGAGCAGAAGATAAACCACTCCCCCAGGACGAGCAAGCTGGCCTTCTGCCTGCCTTTTGACTTTCACTGTGGAACAGAGAGATAATGATGACTCCTAGGCAGGAGTTAATGGGATATAGGACTCACATCTAGCTCAGGAATACCCAGCTCCCATTCTGCTGGAATAAATGTGCCAAATGGACAAAGGTGAGCAGCCATCAGACAAGGCCTGTTGGGAGCATAAAACAACAAGCAAACAAAATCACTTCACAGAGAAGTTAATATTTCCAGGACTATTTCTTGCATAATATGATATATATTTTGCATAGAGTTCATCCTTATATGATTTCCTCATGTACATGCATGTGGTAGTTCTGGAAATAAGGCAACAGTATCAAGGGACTCCAGATGCCATTTTATTCTGCACCTCCTAAAGGCACAAGGCATCTCCAAATCATGTAGTCTCTGAATGTTTTAAAGATATTGCACACATTAGGACATAATAATTATGGTGAAAATGTCAAAATTTAGCAGAATTCCTATATTCAATTTAGAATCCTTTAGCAGTACTATTATATTGACCATGAACCACTAAATATCCACTGTCCACCTCAAGTCTACCATTCCAGTAATTGTTGTCTCAAGGTCTTCCTTGGGTTGGGAGTGTGGCCTAATGGTTAAGGTGTTTGCCTTACAAGCACAAGGTGCAGCGTTGGAGTCTCACAAGGAATAATTGGCTGGGCTTAAAAAATGGCTTGCAAGGGCAGTTAGCCTAGTACTAATCTATGAACCTCTATTAACCTTAGTTTTTAGACAGTACAAAACCTAGACTTTTCTCAAATATGTGTGTACTAATGCCTGGCACCATTATCCAGCCTGGAACCCCTCAAATGGAGGAGTAAAAAAAAAAAAAAAAAAAAAAACAAAACAAAAAGAAAGAAATACACAATTTTGTTGCTCCATTACTTTTGGCTACTGATCTGCCAGGTCCTGTTTGTGCATGAACCTAAACTCTTAGTTGAGGAGCAAACAAACAAACAAAGAGGTCTTTTTTGATTTTATGAACTGTAACATATCACTTGCTACATTTGTAATAACAAATAACAAATAGCAAATGAATTACTGCAACTGATACAATAGACAAAGCTCTGAATCAAGCACTTCAGTTCTAACAGCAAATTTATTTTTGGTACTAGCATTTAGAAATGCTAATATGTAAATAATGCAAGTACTGCACTACTGCCGATTCTGCCCCTAACACCCTTGGCCCACGGTAGCTGCCTCCTTTGCCCCACTGTAGCCAATCTTCTGTTTAATATGTTTGATATGATACCTTTCCAGCGAAAACATGCAAATTGGAGCTACCGTACCAACTTTGACAAGAAGACATTATAATGCCTTTATTTTAAATGAGATATAAAATCTCATATACTGACCAAGCAATTATCCTAGATTTCATTTTAAATCTCCAGGATAGTATAAATGAAGAGCTGCCATATTTTTAAGGTATTTTTTGAGTTGGGAGCATAACTCTTAAGACTTTTAAGTAAATATAGCTTAGACGTGTCATCTAATTTTATAATATTTGGTATGCCTTTTATCTCATTAACTGTTTGTGAGGATGCAGCAGTGTTGTTATTATTAACTGACTAAATGATTTCAAAGTTATTACTAAAACTGGTTTAATAAATAAGTGATGCTCACGTCTTAGCTTGATGTTAAACACTAGACTCAATGTGGGGATACTAATTGGAGAAAGATACTTCAGCAAGCAACGTACCACATTAAAATCCACACCCTGCCTACAAGAGATTATACTGATAAATGTAGGCATTTGTTTACTAACTTTTAACTAAATAAAATGCTGAAAAAATGGAAACTGGCCAACAGAAAAAAATACTGTGCTGGCATCTAGGTGGACATTGCTGTAAAATGTTTACAACATTTTAATTTTGAGGCTTACATTTTAGTCTTGAAACACAATCTTCAAATTCATAGCAGCACTTAACAGTTCCAAGTCCGAACTTTGTGCTGTATCCAACTCACACATTCACATTTTAAGTTCTAAGTCAGAACTTTGTGTTGCATTCAACTCACACAATCACATTATAAGTTCCAAGTCGGAACTTTGTGTTGCATCCAACATACACACACTCATTATAAATTCTAAGCCAGAACTTTGTATTGTATCCAACTCACATCAAATGCCACAATAATAAGTAGAAAACAAATGCTCTCCAGGAAGACAAATTTAATTGTTTGTTTTTAATTATTCAGTATGATGAGAATCTGTTATTTTTAATTTATTTATTCATTTATTTTTGTGTGTATATGAAAGCATTTATTTTCCTTATTGTTCATCATATTAATAATTCTTTGAAAAATAAATAACATTTCTTTGACAGGACTCACAAGATTTGCTTATTTTTCTACATAGATATGTATTGCCAATTAATTGCCTAAATGTGTATATGTAAGCAGCCACAGATGTGTGCACTGAAAACTCTAGCAGACACAAATGGTACTGTGGAATAAACTGCCTATCAATGAAAAATGATCTCTGCAAGTTTTGGGAAATGGAACATGCATTCTATTGTGCTATATAATGGTCCAGCAGACTGTGACAAAATTATAAACTACACTTCTAATTTTGTGAAGATGAGTCTGAAATGTTAAGAAATATTCACTAGAGATGTTTATGGCAGAAGAATCCCAAAGCTGTTAGATATTGCAGAAGTATAAAAGAAAACAGCAAGTCAGAAAAAAAGTAAAGTATTTTAAATCTTTGTAAACACAAGTATGCTTTTGTTCTTTTATTTGTGCACTTAGAGAAGCATACCACTTGTCCTTATGCCACTAATAAGGCTGTGATTGGGGAGTGTGGCCTAATGCTTAAGGTGTTTGCTTTACAAATAGAAGATGCAGGGTTCAAGTCTCGTAAGGGATAATTGGCTAGGCTTAAAATGGCTTGCAAGGGCAGTTACCCTACTACTAATCTATGAACCTATTCTATAAGTATAGTTACTATTTTGTATTGCTATAAACTAGTAGAGGTTACAGGATTCCTTATGCTACAGATTTCCTTCAGTTGATCATTTTGTTTCACTTTTCTTTCATTCCTGTAGTGCCTTTTGGTGTCACACCAATGCTCAGGGGATGAAAGAGACATTCAGTGTTTTGCACAGGTGATAGCATATTTCATAGGAACAGGAAATAGCATCCATCTGCATCCTGAAATTTAAAGTAGTGCTCAAGTTTATATTTTGTAAATAAAAAAAAACTGAGAAAACAGTAGTGTAGTCTTCTAGATCTGCCTACTGGAACTATTAATATATACATCTGTGAACTGATGTGCAAAGCCAGTACCATGGACTTGTTGAGACTTAATGGGACAGAGCTTTCTAAAGGCATTACTTGATCAGTTTAATGTGTTGAATTTGAAAGATTATAAAGTTTAGATTAATTCTCTAAATCCTATCATACATTTGATTGTTTTTCTTTAAGGATGTAAACTACTGATTTTTTATGGTGTCTGTCCTCTCACTAAGCATTGAACCTTTTCCTTCAGCAGATGAATGTATTCATTCCTTGGGAAGAGAGCCTTATGTCCCTTCCTTCTCTGGAGCCAGACTAAGTGAACAAGGAGCAGGCACCATCATTCCTCCATTAGGGGATGGGTTTGTGTTTTTGGTTTTGTTTTTCTTTTTCTTTTAAGTCCTACCACCCCACTGTGCATGCCCCATAGAGGAAAGTTCCAATAGTAGTAGGTGCAATGGGTCTTATAAAATAGAGTCTACAATAATATTTAGATATGCTACCAATACATGTAACTCCATACAAATTGCAGAAGGGGTCATTACTGGGCACATTGCAGATGCTACGAACAGCACTTTTGGCTGACATCAAAGAGTGAAATAATACTAATTTCGTGAACTTTAATTGTACTTTGACTTAGGAACGGGATCCATTCCCATCATGGTATTAGAAACCTAAATTTGGAGAAATTAAAAAGGGAAGGAGTGGTCCGAATGGAGAGGGGATCTGATTGGAGAGATGATAAGTCAGCAAGCAAAGGAGAGTAGTACTGCTGAAATTCAATTCATCATCAAATCTTGGTGAGTACCTTCATGAGGTGGACTTTGTTTTTCTCAAGATCTCAACAAGACAACACTGATATAGACTGTATTTGTATATCATAGATTATAGACAGAAGTAGGTCAAAAATTAAAAATGATAGCTGGGTGCACAAGACTGAGCATAAAATGCCCAATCCTGGTAGGTGCAGTGGTGCCAGGACTGGAAGAAATGACAGCACAGAATCCTCAAAATACGGAACTATTCCTACAATGGGGCCAGGCCAGGCCCAGGGGGAGGATGGCCCCCTTGTTGTAGAAGAATTTAGCAGTCCACAAAAATCACAAAAACTGATAGGCCAAAAGGAAAAGCCATAAAGAGGATAAGAAATAAATTATTTATTGTTTCTATTATGCAAAAAGCCCAGAATTTCCATACACATGATATACGAAAAGACAGAGAAATTAGAAGAAAGAAAAATACTTCCACAAGAAAAACTATCAGAAGCTTCAAATAAAAATGTGTGGTCATTAATACAACAGATTTGTGAAAAACAGTATGCAGACCAAGAAACTTTGACCTGTTTGGAAAAAGAAGCTCCTGAGGAAGTGCAAAAATATAAACAACAAAACCTAGATATTTTTGAAAAGTATAAAAAAAGAAATATGGACATGAGAAAGAGAGAGATTTGATACAATGCAATATTTATGCAAAATCAAAAGTCAAATTAATCAACATAAAGAAGGTAGCCCCAAAAATATTCAAAGAGAAATACAGGCAAAGGCATCCAGACATGGAAAACTTTACAATACAAAATATAAGAAGACAGAGGAAAAGCAGAAAAGGAGATTAGTAATGGAGAAGTTAAAGAAATTGAAACTGAGGTTATGGAGTACCTACGAAGTGAAGGATTCAGTGTAGAAAATATAATTCAGAAAGCACCATAACAGAATAGAGGAATGTACCTCCAAATTAAGGGGAAACCAGTGGAACGAGAAGCAATTGGTCAGGAGCCATATGAAGATAATCTGGAGTCTTCCACAGGAAACCAGTATAAATGTTCACTTGAAGCTGGACAGCAAGTGAAGGAACATGAAACTATGGAAAGTCTGATGAAGTCAATATTGAGGAGTGATAGGCCAGTAATCTTTCAAAACTGTATGACATGCTCTTTTACTCATGCCATATACTCCAGTGATATTTATTGCTGATTCAGGCATTCTATATTGAATACTGAAGTATCTTTGTGGACCCCCCTGTGAAGACTGGTAGAGAAGGGTGAAGGCTGCCAGCCTAGTCAAATATAATTTGATACATAATTCTGGGATTTGTAAATATAAATATAAAATACAGGTTTGTTTCTTAAATGAAAGAAAACACTGTAAAATGTGAACTTCACGATTGTAGCAGCATTGCCATCTGCTGTAAGGAAAACTAAGCCAAGCATTTCAAATGTTCTTTAAAATTAAAATTGTGTTTTGTATGCCCTTTGAAGTTAGAATTTGGAGTTGATGAGTCTGGAGTTAGAATCCTGACTGAAAAAATATATAGAAGCTCTCTCTGCTTACTGCTACTTACTGCTTGCTCTTGCTGTGGGATTTGAAGTCTTCTTAAGACTCAGTCTTGCTGGCTGGAATCAAAGTCTGGTTATAATTGCATTCACAGTCTGTTGCATACAGAAACTTGCAGAATATACACTGGTGAGAGAATATACTTTGCAGCATCAACTTTAGAGAGCAGTACTCAATAACTTTTATAATAAACCAAACTGGACAAATGTTGCAGCTTAAAAGTACTGTTCCAACTTTACTTCTCATATAGTACAGATGATGTGAGAGATATAACATTTACCTCAGGACTAATGAGTCCCTACCATACCCCTAACAACTAGATTTAATATAGACTTTTTATACATATTTTAGTTAAACTCACACCCTCTAGGTTTTGGAAAGATACTGCCTTGATGACGCAAATGCTAACACATCTGTTCTTGTGCAAATGATGATAAGTAAACTGTCTTCAAGAAAATGCCTTGTGGATTCTGTAAATGCTGATAAGTGCACTGTCTTCAAGAAAATGCCTTGTGGATTAACTTTCTTAGAAAAACATATTTTTAAGCTTTCTTAGAAAAGCATGTCCTGTTGTCCAGTGAAAGCAGATTACATTCTTGTCATGTCTGTAAAAAGTTCAGCTTTCTTGATGTGTGTGTAATACACTCATAAGCAAGTTCCTTATTTTTTTAAGCCACAGTCATTTAGTATGGTTGCTGATCACATATTACTAAACTCTGTTTCTGCATTTAAGCAAGCTTTTTCTTTCAGCATATTTACAACATAATTAATTTCAGCCTCATATTCATAATATCTAACAATTCCCCTCTGTTTTTAAACATACTCAAAACATTTTATACTGATATGTATTTTTTGATCATCAAAATGCAATTTTACATAGTTAATACAATGATATTAAGTATCACTACCAAAACTGAATGTATTTAGCAACTTTTTCTTTTGCAGACCATTCTGTGAAAATATTTTATCAGTTATGAGCGGTGTCTGCTTTAGTTTAACTTGATTAATTTATTCTTTTGCAATTACAGAATTTAATTTATGACTTAGAACTGTTTCATTAGCTCTTTGAAACTTGTTGAATTAAATCTTTACTTTTATTGATTATTTTATATCAAAAGATTAGAGATAGACTAATATCTATAAGAGACAAAAACCATGTGCTACTGCAAGCATTTATACACTACTGAAAATATACAGTTTCAATGTAATTTTAACCATAACATTGTGGTCATGTCTTTGAACTGCCCATTAACATCTTGGTAAAGTACTGAACTGGGCTTAGATAATAAATATTTGAAAGCAATTCTTTTACTGGGGTAAAACCAGTGATATTACAACTTGACAAATTACTTTTAAACTTATTACAATGTATTCTGTACAGTATGTATTTACACAGACTGTTTGCTATTCATGCATTTCAATCTAGCAGCTATTCTGAACCCAATTTTTTTAAAACATGTTTTTTCACACATATTCATTGCTAGGCATTAATTTAATTTGTACTAAATTCTTCTGTATTTGTACATACAAAGACTATAAAGTAAATTTAGTCTAATCTTACAAATTTAATAGCATTAATATTAAGCAAAATCTTGGAAAATGTTTATGTCTCTTTAGAAATATCTAGTGGACTTGGCACCAAATGCATATGTCTTGTTATTTTAAACTACATACTCAGCAATTAAAAATATTCATGCTTTTTATACCAACATTGTCTTGCCAAAAACATATTAAAAAATAGTGTCCATTCTTGTTCAGTTTTTTACATATCTTTATTCTGTCTTGTATAGCTGTAATCAATTTCAAGCCATCTCTTATTTTTTTAAAACCATCTCTTGTATAACTTTACGGTTTAACAGGTTGTAAATACAATTTAATACTAAACAATACAATAACCATTATGATAGCTATTAACAACTTGTAAAATATCTTATCCTGTCAGGTTTAATCCAGTTTACCAGTATGTCTAATGCACTAATACCTGTTTTTTCCTCCCCCTGAAAGAGTATTGTTAAGAAGGAACTTCTGCTCTTAGCTTTATTTCAGACCCTTTTGCAACACATACTGCTCACACAGTGTGTAAAACTGATAAAGTACCCCTCCCCCTGTAGTACTGCAGTATTTTATATCTGCTTTATACTGTGAGAATAGAATGTATGTCAGCCCAACACTTTGGTTATACATTTATTTTATTAGGTTACCAAACTATAGACTTTTGTCTGATCTTATCATTTTTTGTTTTCTTTTCTGTTGCCTTTGCTGTCTATTTCTACTAGTAGTAGTTATTTGTACCCTCCTGTATACTTTATTTAAACTGTATGTATACTATAACCCATCTCTTGGCTATACTTGATGTAACTAAGTTTTTTTTTTTTTATTATCAGTGACATATATGCACAATTGTGATGTTTTATTATAATTACCAAATAGTGTTGCATGTGAACATTTTAACAATTATGTTTTAAATAATAAGTTTTTAGAAAAACTCAAGCCACTTGTCTGGCAGTCTTGTTTCTTATCTTATCTTTTCAACATTTCCTGTAACTATTCATCCAGTTTAGGAAGGTCTGAGCTCACATTTCAATTAACCCTTTTTAGCATTTTTCCTTTAATCATCTGTTAGTAAAATGCAGTTATAAAACACTTAGTATTATATTTGTGATTTGCATAACCATGCAAACTAAAGTAGTTTATATATTTTTTAACTTTTGATTTCAGTATTTTTATTTATTTATTTAACTGTTCTGACATTCATTTTACAAAGACTGTTTGACTAATACCATCCGTGATTTTATTTCTTTTTAAAAGTCAGAACTTTCACTGTTTGGTGTGGTGTTACTATACAATTATAAAAAAATGTAAAAAAATAAATAGATATTAGCTTAACAAACACATTTATATATTTACATTATTTATATTTGCTGTCGTCTGCCTGTTATTCTTGTGTGTTGTAAACACATGTACTAGATGAAAATAACATACATGCATGTCTGTCTTGTAACTTTAAATCATTATTCTTATTAACTATTTTTATTTAATTTTTATACATTAGAACTGTTTTGTTTACCTTTTGACTATGCTATGAGAATGTCAGTCATATGCTCTACTTTACTGTAGTACTGATAAATATATTGCTTTAATTGAATGGAAGTTTTAGACATTTGAGAATGATTTGTATTTCACCATCCTACCATGTAAACTTAACCATTTTCAAAACACAAACATATTATAAAATATATTTCTTTTGTACAGATCAGCTGTAGTTTCCTACTCTTTCCCAATGTAAGAAGGAAGTCAGTCTCTGTCAGTTCAGCTAATCTATTTTCTTCATCTTGTAACTGTTGTTTAAGAGTCTCCTCATGGTCTGCCTGATATGTCTCAGGAACCTGTTCTGCTGAATCTGAAACTCCTATGCACTTTTGAAAAAATGTTTCTATAACTTGTCTAAACTTCCTGAACTAATTGTGTCTCTTTTTTAGAAGTTTACTACATTTCTTTGTAACAAAATGTACTAGTGGTTCTATCAGTAACTGATTTGACTCACATGTGGTGACAGGACATAACTGTTTAACATCTGAATATAATAGAAACACTTTAGCCTTAGTTAATTCTTTATCATGAACAGATCTGTCTTCACAGTCTATTGTTTTAGCAACATCATGTAATACTTTTTTATGACATAATACACAAAATGCAGTTTTTGTTGAAGCACACAATAAACATTTGTCATATTTCACATGGTTTTCTTTGAGATACCAGTTAAATATTGTAATACATTTGCATAATGCCTTACTATCAACCTGCCCTAATAAGGTTTTACATGTACTAATGTGCTGTGTATACCAACATTGCAATTTTTTTACATTTGCTTGAATTATGCATGGAAATATCCATACTGTTTAATCTAATATCCAAACTGTTTAATATCCAAACTGTCGAATAGCATCCATACTAAAAAAATGTGACGTAGAAAAAAGTCTTACCAGTGAGCAAGAAAACAGGTGATCAGGCTGTTGTTGCAGATGGCTTCTTAAGACACTCAGTCTTGCTGGCTGGAATCAAAGTCTGGTTATAATTGCATTCACAGTCTGTTGCATACAGAAACTTGCAGAATATACACTGATGAGAGAATATACTTTGCAGCATCAACTTTAGAGAGCAGTAACCAATAACTTTTATAATAAACCAAACTGGACAAATGTTGCAGCTTAAAAGTACTGTTCCAACTTTACTTCTCATATAGTACAGATGATGTGAGAGATATAACATTTACCTCAGGACTAATGAGTCCCTACCATACCCCTAACAACTAGATTTAATACAGACTTTTTATACATATTTTAGTTAAACTCACACCCTCTAGGTTTTGGAAAGATACTGCCTTGATGACGCAAATGCTAACACATCTGTTCTTGTGCAAATGATGATAAGTAAACTGTCTTCAAGAAAATGCCTTGTGGATTCTGTAAATGCTGATAAGTAAACTGTCTTCAAGAAAACGCCTTGTGGATTAACTTTCTTAGAAAAACATATTTTTAAACTTTCTTAGAAAAGCATGTCCTGTTGTCCAGTGAAAGCAGATTACATTCTTGTCATGTCTGTAAAAAGTTCAGCTTTCTTGATGTGTGTGTAATACACTCATAAGCAAGTTCCTTATTTTTTTAAGCCACAGTCATTTAGTATGGTTGCTGATCACATATTACTAAACTCTGTTTCTGCATTTAAACAAGCTTTTTCTTTCAGCATATTTACAACATAATTAATTTCAGCCTCATATTCATAATATCTAACACTGACTATTGTTTTAAGGCTAAAGTTAATGATCAGAATTTACATGTGGAATGTCCTTTATTGCTCTAAGTATAAAATAATGTAAATGCAGTTTCAGTGTGGCCTGGGAACCAGGAAAGTGTAAATAAATTATGTAATGTTTTAGCAAAACTGCAGTTTCAATTTAAACAGTGAGAACCAGAAATTATTGATCATTTTTGTCTTGATATTCAACTCAGCACTGCCTTGCTCTATGTAAGTAAGTTACTTTGAGTGATTTTCATTCATACTCTGTTTGCTGTTTTCCATTTTTGGTGTTATTTTAGAAGCATGTTTTCTTGTAGAAATAGCTAGGACTATAAAGATTAGACTAAGTGTTTTTCTGTTATGTCAGAACTGTATTACAGAATTATTTTAAGTTTCTGTGTGATCTCTGAACTCTTGAATAGCACTGTGGTGTAGTACTACTGTCTTGTGTTTTAATTATTTATTATTAAATATTTTAAAACCTTTTACCTGTGGCTGGTTTATGTAGAGATAACTTAATCTCTAGAGTACATTGCATATTTATAGAGTTTACTGTCTAAACCACTCCTATAGCTTTAGCCCTGGGCTATACTACCAGTTGGATAATTATATTGCACAGTAATAGTTGGACACCCTTTTAAGGGCCTTTGGGTAGCTGATAATTATTAGTTGGTGGTGGCAGTGATTACTACTGTATAGTCTGGGTAAAGGGGCACAGCTAGAGAATCTGTGTCAGTCTTTCCCAGGAGTGTCTGCAAAGTTGTATAAATACTTATCTCAAAGTCTGTGTGTCAACTACTTGGGCAGGGACACAAAGCACTGGTTGGACAGAGAGGGTACTGGAGGTTAGCTTGCCAGCTAGGCTGAGATCTGGACCCTATAGCTGTGCCACTGGAGAGTCTTATTGGGGAGCAAGGGAGCAACCAGCCCCAGACTGACTGTGATCTCTGTGTGCACTTAAGAGAAATTGTACTTTACTGTGTGCATTTATCCTTTTCTCTTATATGAGACACCTTCTCTACCTTCTCTGGTGTTAGTGGTGAGGATTGAGGCTCCTTGATTGCCTGGCCAGGGCACGGCCATCACATCCCCAACATGAACATTCCCATACAGGTTATACTATAGTACGTAACAAACACGTATGACCACACATCAATGCATGAGGTCTAGGTTCTGTAGGCAATGACACAGAATTGTATAAACTCCATTTTCAGTACAATACCTGTAAAAGCAGAAGTATAGCTCTGGTAGGACAAAGGGTGGAAGGTACCCTAGGTGCAAGTTGTTGGAGGGCTTGATTGAAATGCCAGCATTTATTTCCATGCTAGTATTTCTGAATGCTGGTACGGAAGTTGAAAATCTTATGCAGTGATGACCGAAGTGCTTGCTTCAGTGCTTTGTATGTAGCAAGCTGATTGCTACAAATGTAGCAAGTGGTTTTGCTACAGTTTTTAAAGTTCTAAAATAAGTTTTTTTTTTTCCTTAGGAATGAGGGGTACAGAGGAGCAGTTCATCCTTTTTCTTAGGTGAGAAGTGATGAGTGCCAGATTGGACACTGGACCTTTAAAGAATGCTTGCTGCATATGTAATATTTTCATTTTCCATTGGCTTTTTCCAAAAACTTAAGTACATGTAGAATATACTACACATTCATGGTATGTGTGTTCTTTGCAGATCTCATCTGATTGTAATACAAAAGCTGTACCAAAGACTAGAGACATGCATTACCCCAAAATTGTATCTACTGTATTATGTGCCACATATAGTTATTTATAACAATAGCTTTGCCACACATTGACTGTGGATATCTTACTATTTATAGGTTCATAGGTTCATATGTAAGTATTAGAAAGTCAGTGTGCAGACCATTCCAGTTCTAACAAATTATCCCTATTTAAAACCTTTCTTTAGCTTGCAGGAGGTTAATACAGGATAGACTGAGGGAGAATTTGAGGCTGGTCTCCAATTGTCTAGATTTACCTGGAAGGTCGCTAGGGTGCTACTCTGCCTAACATGTAGTGGACGTTTGTTTCAGAGGTAGGGTATACACTGGTATATTAATCTGTCATGCCAGTTTGTCTTTATCTGTTGATATAGGTTTAGTCTGTTTAACTAGATACCTGAGGAACCATTGGTTCTGTGAATCAACAGAACAGCCAAAAGGTTTTGAACTCTTGTGGCTCAAAAGATAGACCCATATCCCCAAGGGGGGGGGGCTGTGTAAAGTGAGGAGGACAGGGGATCTGCCACTGTGTCCTAATAATTAAGATTTTTGAGTGCACAGTTTTTCTTAGGAAGCTGTGGGAAACTCAGGGGTTTTAAATTCAGTAATGGGCTTGATGAAATATAATTAAGACTTCTCTGGATCAAGAATAGATGGTAATGGAAAGTATTTGAGCAAGACAGGATTTTTTAAGAACTACTGTGGAGATATGATGGTCGATAGATAAGAAATTGTCAATGTGAAAGAATAGCTCCCTTATGACAGTGTCTGATTGGAGGTGTGTGTTACCTGTATAGTACTGGAAAATGTTTTGATAGCCAGAAATAACTATATTACATTTTTTTTCACATTTTATGTGAGAACATTGTCCTTGCAATAATTGCTAACATGGTCTAACTTATGTTGGAACAGTTGTGATTCGGTGGAAGAAGAAATAACAGTTGCCAATGTATAGTTATCTCCAAGCTTAGATAGCATTAGCCACAGCCAGGAATGTTGGCCTGAAGATCTGAGAAAAGGGTCTATGTGGATTCCCTTCAGAATGTCGAAATGCTGAAACCTCGAATTTTATACGGTTAAGACCATATGATCAAAGTTTCACAATTTCAAAATTCTGATCAGAGTTCTGCATACAGCATGAAACAGAAGATTTCCCTTTTCCTCGCTGTAGTGCAATCACAGAATTGATATATTTATGTAGCGGGGGTGCAAGGGGGTTTGCCCCCCCTGCATAATCATTTAACTAGTTTTTTTTTTGTTTTGAGATTTGTTTTGGAATTTCAGTATTCCGAAATATTGATCATATGGTCTCTATCATATGACATTCAATGTTTCAAAATTTTGAGATTCTGAAGTTAATCCCTTTATGTCTATTAATCAAAAAACACAGCATCCAATGGCATATATTGTCGAACATGCCTTTCATCGAGCCATTCTAAGATCACATTATGGTAAGGGTAAGGAAATTTGTCCATTCCCCACTGTAGTTAGATCTCGGAGTTGGTATATATAATCAGGGCACCTCCCACATGAGGAGGTTCAATGAACGGCATTTATGATGTAATGCCGTTCCATGCTTTTACCATTCAATGAATAAACATAGACCTCTGAGAAACAAATGCAAAATAGGTGGGGGCCCAACAGCCCTGAGATATACTACTGCTCATATTTTGCTTTCATAAATGGTTCTCTAACCACATGGGTTTTGTCAGACAGCCAGTTAGCTATCTGCTGCACACCATAAGAATTACTATTTAGATTTACAAGTTTGCCAGTAATGCCTGCATGAGGAATAGTATCAAAGGCCTTGGCTGGGTCCAGATAGGCTTGTATGATGTTGCCACTATCCAGTGCTTTGCTGACTTTTTCAAAGAAATTAACGATGTTAAAGACGCAGGAAGTTCCTTTGACAAAGCTGAATTGATAAGGATCCAGGGTTAAGAAATTCCCAATGTCTGTATCAATGAGGTCTGAGATAATGTGTCCCACATGTTTACATTATGAGGCTAGAGAGACTGATGAGCCAATAATTAATAGGGTCTGCGGTTGTGATACTCTTGTGTCATGCCATTACAATGGCTGTTTTCCAAGCTTCAGTTATGTAACCTGTGAAGAGGCTTAGATTAAAGAATAGGAATTCAAATAGGGCACATTTTGTGCAAATAATTGGGTCATCTGGTATTTTACATGGGCCCATGGATAAGGTATTCTTAGCCTTTGAAATGGCTGTTAGGACTTGCTTCATAGTAAACAAAGATGGTTGCTGTGACTGTAAAGTGAGTGGAATAGCTATAACTGTGGGTAGAGTAAATTTTGCTCAAAATCTGCAAGCTGGGATATTAGCTATTTTCTTTTGATCAAGGTGGGCAGTAATGTTGTGGAGAATTGCTAAGTGTTAGTTGTTAATTTTCTGATACAGTTAAATACTTGGTTTTAGTAGCTATTTTCATATTCAGCTTTGCTCTTTGTAATGGCTCCCTTAAGCTGTTTACTAGTTTGATTGTGTGTTCTCTTAAGGTAAGAACAGTGAGGCTTCTTATATGTATTAAATAATTTCTTTTTCTTGTTATATAATTTATTTTTGTGGGTGTTGAACCATGTGGTGATTATTTTTAAAAATGTCATGTATAATTGGTAGAGAGAGGGACTGGTTTATCAATGCATTTATGTAAGTGGGAGTAACAGTCAGAGGCATAGGCAGTGGCTGTAATAATGGGATCCTTTGCATGGGGATTATAGTGGTGTTTATTTAGGTCAAAAAGTAACTGAAGATGCTTTACTTTTGAAAAAAATCTAGTGTTCTAATGTGTGTGGTACATCTGCTTTTGCAGTAGCTCTGCTCTTGTCGGAGCATCTGTTGGGTTGAAAGCTTGCTGACCATGTTTGATAGTGCATGTATAGTAATGTATAGTAATGCCACGGGAATATTGTGAGTAACTTATTCAGCAATGGTTCCAATTATTAGTTGTATATAAACTGTAAAATATATAATTTCAGCAGTCATAGACACAAAGTCATGTTTCAGTTAAAAAGTAACAAAATTTGTGGCTACACCTGTTACCCTTTCTCCAAATACTCATCTTTCTGCTTCCGTCTTTACTCCATCAGACCAGAAAGGCACTCAGTAAACCACAAGGAGTAACTCTGATTACATAAATTTGATCAATCACAGACTCTAAATGACAAATTTCAATCTCTCCGTATCTCTAATTACATCAACCACTATCTCACTGACTCCCTCTGTTAAAGCTTCTCCACTCTCTTTCCTCATCTATCCAAAAGTAATACTTCTTATAATAGTTCAAGTAGCCCCCAACTAGGATCACTTTGCTAATTACTTTACATCTCACTTAAAAATATAACAATAAGTTCATAGTTGCTCTACTACTATATTACATTATCAATTGCCTTCCACCGTTCTAATATTTCCATCATTAAGATGCCCCTTCTTTTTATTATTTTACTTGCTAGAAATTGAAGGTAATATTACAATATCTTTTGCAATGTTATATCTTTTTCTATTGTATGCAAGCCTGTATATATTACTAATAAGTGATCAATACTGTATATACACATCTTAGCTATGCACCACTCTGTTTCTAAATGATGTTCATGTAAGCTATTGTAATGCTTTTCCTCTCTCATGTATATACTATTTCTTGTATTTTGTATTTCATCTGATATCATGTAATTGTACTCTCTCTCTCTATGTATATATACATATATATATATATATATATATATATATATATATATATATATATATATATATATCTCAAAACTGGTGTTAAATATTTTCTCCCGCTTCTCTACTGCAAAAGCGTTTTATCTTGGTTGGATTTTTCCAGTAAACAAACATAAATAAATAAAATAAAACAAATAAGTAGCCTTTAGAAAAAAACGATATGCAAACTAACCAAAAGAGGATGTAGATTTCACTTACTTTGGTTGTAGTGTAACACTGACACTATATTGCACAGAGGACTAATTTATAGCCTACATAAGTATAAAGTGGATCCCAAGGCTGTGATCTATTTGGAAAACACAAAAATTACTTGACAAGATGGCAGAGAGGAAGAGGATAATAGTAATACGAGTCGTACAACTTGCACAGATGAGTGAAACAATAAGATGAGATGAGGAATTAGAGGAAAGCTCAACCAGGTTATACACAATGCAGGAGTGTGTGTGTGTGTGTGTGTGTGTGTGTGTGTGTGTGTGTGTGTGTGTGTGTGTGTGTGTGCGTGCGTGTGTGTGTGTGTGTGTGTGAGTGTGTGTGTGTGTGTGTGTGTGTGTGTGTGTGTGTGTGTGTGTGTGTGTGTGTGTGTGTGTGTGTGTGTGTGTGTGTGTGTGTGTGTGTGTGTGTGTGTGTGTGTGTGTGTGTGTGTGTGTGTGTGTGTGTGTGTGTGTGTGTGTATGTGGGTGCATGTGCACACACACGGAAATGTGCGAGAGCAGGATAATGCTTATGAATCAGTATTTTTGAAAAGGTGAGACCCATCTGGTGTAGGTGTACAGGCCTTAAATCTCCCATCACTAGCATCATTGTATGCATGAGTGTTAGGGACTATAGTTTGAAGATCCACACTGCTGACCCTGAAATAAACATGTGAGGTGAGACTGGCGTTAATAGTATACTTCAGATTGCAGATTGCACTAATGCCTGAGATTATGAAGTGATGCAGAAAATGGCAATACAAATGGTGTATGTAGCATTTTTTCCAGAAGGTATATTATGACAAACTTAAGGAGCTTAATGTGAGTACATGGAGACAGAGAATAAACCTGAAAGGAATTAACAAAACCCAAGACGCATCATGTTTCTTTGAAAAAAAACAATACAAGAATAAGGGGATCAGGGTTTGAAGGCAGAGACAGAGAGAGCATGTCTTAGAAGAGATGTGAGGAACTCTTTTTCATACAGATCGTTATAAATGTACAAAAAATTAGAATTAAAATAGATGCACTGAAGAATTCATATGCTAGACAAAGCAACCAAAGTGGTTTGAAAGAAATAAGGTAACAGTTATAGAGATTTGCAGGTTAATTATAAAACTGGAAAATGAGCAAACTAGGTAGGCCAAACAGTCCTTGTATGCCAACAAATTATTTTTCTACTATGATAGCCAACAAAGCTTGAGGGAACTGATGCTTTCTTTTGCCCATTGTTTGTAGGCAGTTTTATGCTAAACTCAGAATGGTGAATAAAACTTAGTTCATAATGAAAATGTATCACTTTATGCAACCTGATATGGAAAAAAATAGAAAAAGCAACAGATTAGCCTCAAGGGACCGTTTCATCATTTTTCTTAGACAGCATTCATAAGACAACAAATTCAGTTTTAATTTTTCTATTCAGTTACAAACTCTTACCTATGTGTTTGTAAAGACATGAAGAAAAGATTTTTAAAAATGCTTGACAGCAAAGATAAAATAATATCTGCAGTCTGCCTAGCATGCCTCTATTCCGTGCAGCATCTGTTCATGTCATTATACCCTTTTGTGGCATGTATTATAATCTATTCTTATTCCTTGCTTTCTCCTGCTACTCACTGAGGAATTTACTGTGAAATTAGATTTATTCAATAGCTGCCTGAAATTAAGCTAATTTTGTTTTCCAAAGCATCCAGTGTCACTTATCAAATTATGCTATACCTTAGCCACCTTTCTATTGTCTATTGCTAGTAAATAGCACATCAAATTCACTCTGTTTGTCACATATGTTATTTCAGGAACTTGATATGTTAGCATCATATTAACTATCTAGTATATTTCATTACTTTTTACATACTCCTTAAAATATATATGGGGAAAAACATTAAATGGGTGTTAGAGTAAAGAATCAAGCAAATAGCAAGTTTTATTGGAAACAGTTGCTTGTGGAAAACTTTGGTCGTTAATTTGCTATGATCTGTAGATCTCCTCATTGCATTCACAAAGTCAGGCAGATCAGATTAAATTATGCCACTATTGAAAGCATTACATAACTGCTACTTGGCCAGATGTCTCAAGCAGTGAGTTCTGTTACATAGTGGCTTTCTTTTGGAACGGGACAGTATGCATTAGAAGCGCTACATTCATTTTGAATTTGCTGTAGTGATCTTACAATTTAAATAAGTATGTCTGCTTCTCTTTTGTTTACTGTCCACTAATTTTAAAGAGATTTTGCTGTTGTATCTTTACGAAAGAATGCCACAAAAGGTAAAAACTATACTGCCTAATTGCATTTCAAGGAATCCTTTCAGAAAATATTTAGCAAGAGGTGAAATGGGTAGAATTCATAAATACCTTACAGTGTCTGTAAGTCTTCGTTTCTAGCTTTGAATAAGAATCAAAAATTAAGACTGCATTTAATAAAGCAAACAAATCCAAACTCCCTCCCTACCAACATAGCAGTTTTACATTAACGTATAAATGCTAACAGTACTAATCAGACTGTGGTGTTAATTATGTCTGTAGATCTACGTGGACTGCTTCGTCCCGTTCAAGCCAATAACACTTAAAAGGCAGGCCACACAGAGATCTTTAGTCTGTCTGTCTGTCTGTAGCATAATTATGACATCGAATCAGCAGTATTTAGTACCATGATTAGGCAAACTGAGGCAGATTCATGAATGCTAATACTATGTGTACACTAAGTGTACACAATCTGTATTCAAGAACATCTCTTCCACATGTTTTGTGCCCTCTATTCACTCAGAAAGAAGAGACTAAGTGTAGACATAGTCTACACATTGTGGTAACCTTTATGAATTCCCTCAGTATTTAAGGTTGTAAGAACATCAGTAGGAAAACTAAAATTAGGAGGAAGAAGGTGTGAGTTATGCTTGTGTTGTCTAGTCACTGAGAATGGTGTACACTTAGTGCACAGTTAATATAGGCTTTTATGAATCTGGCCCAATTTATTTATTTATCACCATTTGTTTACTAGGAAAATACAATTGGATAATTTTAGCCATTTTCAAAAGAGGATCAAGGAGAAAACTCCACAAATATACGAACAGACAATACATATACATAGGTGAAAACTGACATTGTATTACAATATGCTGCTAATACATAGATTAATATGAACATTAATGTGCCTATGACATGTTGAATAATGCACATATACCATCAGTAAACCAAGATGAATATTATGTAGCACTGAAACGAGTTGACATGTTACAAGTCATTGAGTTCATTATGAACTCATAAAGCAAATATCATCGTGGAATATTCAAACAGAGGATAAAAAGGAGGAGTGGGAGGGAGTGGAGAGCAAGAAATAAGTATTTTTAATGGTGATAAGTGGAGTAGATCTGGGATACAGGAGAAACAAAGGGAAAGCGAGATTAAGAGTAAGGGAAATAAAAACAAGGGAAGGGAGACTTAGGGTTTATAGAGGATCAGGAACTGAAATTATTAGGCAGGAGGGCAGCAAGTGCAAAGCCAGGAGTCAGAGAGGAATTCTTTTAGTTGTGGCTTGAATAAATTAATTCCCTGATTGGTATAGGGATTGTACTCAAGACATTTGCTATACAATGTGTTTTTATAAGGCTTATAGACATCAATTAGATTTTTGTCACAAGAATGAAGGTGAAAATTTGGGAGGAAGTATCGGAGAATTGTACTAATTGCTGGGCAGGATTAGGAAGCAGGATTATATATGATTTATATATTAGGACAAGTCGTGTATAAATTAGCTGGTAGAATAATAAGGAAATCACATTCTCTAAAAAATACAAAAATCTGCTTTTCTTGTTCATCTGATTTTTTTTTTACAGTTAGTGTTTCTGAATGTCACACTCAGTTATTTAAGTTTATGTAGGTTTCAATGAACTGATTATGTTATGTATTTTTAAAAAATGGGTTTTAAACATTCAAAATGTCAATCATTCATTATTCATAGGAAGGGGATTAATACAGAGGGAAAGCCTGGAGAAAAACAGGCATCCTCATTCACAGTATGGCAGTTGTAGGTCATGATTGAAAGCTTTTCTTATAAAAAACTGTTCATTTTCTGCTCACTAAATGTGGTTTCAAAAAAAAAAAAAAAAATGACCCAGAGCAAAAAGTGCAGGCAGAAGATAATCTGTCTTCTGCCTACACTTTTCCACTCCACATCAGTTTTTTTTTTGAAGCAGTGGTTAATGAGTAGCAAAACCAACAATCTGTGCAAAAGTGAATGCTGCACTACAGGACCAGTACCAGCTGCCATGAGACACACAAGCAGACGTAAATCAATCACAGTAAATTACTCTGGTTCAGATTAATGTGCTCTTCTATTTCATGGTAACTGGATTATGAAGAAGAAATGGGATTGGCATGTAAAACATTTTTATTTGCATGCTTGTGTATATGTGTGTGTGCGTGTATTATCCATACGTGTGTGCATGTATGTGTATATGGGTGTGTGTGTGTGTATACATCCATAAAAGAGTGTATATGTATGTGCATATATATGCGTGTGTATGTGTGTCCACATGTGAGTGTGTATGTATGTGCATATAGGTGTTTGTGTATGTATCCATACAAGAATGTGTATCTATGTGAATATATGTATATGTGTGTGTGTGTGTGTATGCATGTATGTGTGTATATCAATACACGAGTGTATATATGCATATGTGGTTGTGTTTCTGTACTTCTGTACATAAGTGTGTATGTATGTGTGTGTGTGTGTGTGTGTGTGTGTGCGCGCGCGTGTGTGTGCATGCATACGTGTGTATATATCCAAACACGAATGTGTATGTGTGTGTGTGTGTGTGTGTGTGTGTGTGTGTGTGTGTGTGTGTGTGTGTGTGTGTGTGTGTGTGTGTGTGTGTGTGTGTGTGTGTGTGTGTGTGTGCATTCGCGCGTGTGTATATATCCAAACATGAATGTGTATGTGTGTGTGTGTGTGTGTGTGTGTGTGTGTGTGTGTGTGTGTGTGTGTGTGTGTGTGTGCGTGCGCGCGCGTGTGTGTGCTTGTCAGTGAGCATTAGTAGGTCTGTTCGTCTGTGCAATAACAACCTCCAGAATGGGACATACAGGAATATAATGTACTTTCGGGAGGTGGGAATGCTGAAAGGTCTATTTTTCCCTGTAACTCTCAGCATGATAGGGGTTATTTTTTGCTTATTTATGTGCTTCAAATACAGTTCCAAAATTCCTTTCCTCTGCTGGTGGGTAATCTGAGAAAGTATGCAAAGGGACCTATCATGCATACTACTAAACGGCTTCTTACCCCACAATCCTGTGCTCATTAGTCCTTGCCCACCTGCTACCTACAAAGTCTTCTTGTTTCACTACATTTATTAAGTCCAGCAGATGCATCCTATTAGCTTCTCTTTGACCCCAACCCATAGAATGAGTATATATGTCAGCCACTCCCAATGTCTAGCAGTGTTCTAGCAATAATATAAGGGGTTTACACACCTCCAAATCAACTTATCAGTCATCATAGAGCCCACATTTCCTTCTCACACACTTAACCCAATGAATGGAGTCACTAGTCTCCCTCACTATACTTGGCCCGAGAGAGTTGTGTGTCCTTACCCTCTTCTATCCGTTGCCAGTAGTAAGTGGTCCCAACCTGCTTTCTCTACTCATTTGTTAGTGGTCATAGCTGTTTGCTTATCTTTCTCCACTAGTAACTAGTTCACACTCATGCCCTAAATGGCCTGTTACTCACTGGTGCAGTCCTCACCTCAGAAACACTCCTTTAAGGAATTGTAACAACCTGACCATTCTCGGGTACTCATAAACAAGGGCAGATAAATCCTCTACCATTTCTGATATGTACTTGAGTCCTACTTGGAATGGGTTTTAGCATTATTATATTGTTCACTTTGATATGTAAGACATGGGTTCAAAAGGCAGCATAAACACTTCACACAATGTACAGGGTACATAGTAGCAATGAATTTATCATCTGTTGAATATAAACTACTATGTATTTGCATAACCTAGAATGAATCAAGGACATTTGGTAGCAAAAGCCAACAAGTGACCTGTTTCTACACTACATTTTATGACAAGGTATACAAACACATGTCCCATAAAAAGCTTGATATTCTAAAAGCCAAAGGATTCAAAACCATTGCATGAACAATTTGTGCTATAATGCAGTGTAAATAGCATATACATATCACTGGTATGTTAGTTAGTTCTTTGTAAAACTATGAAAGTTAATTTTGCAGATGCCATTTGTGTATCTAACCTGTACAAGAAGTTACTTACGTCTTAGATATTGTGGGATAAATATCTAACTGTACGTCTCTCTGTATGTATCTAGATACAGATATGGAGATAGATGAGCTATATATACATTTATGTATTTTCAAGGTACTAAGGCAAGAGAGTTTTGTTTGGTATAAACTTGCACTGTGAATCCTTGCCTTCTTCAAAAAAACATGAGAACTATGGTTACATACCAGGCAGCCTTGCTTAAGTTTATTATAGCAACATTAGAAGGTATCAGTTTGAAGTAAGTTGACACAACACCAGAGTTGTTTACATAACATGAGATGACTGGGCAGAATAGACCAAAACACTGTGCTTTGGCATTATATTCATTTGTTGTTGCTTTTACAAACTTTTAAAGGTATTACTGGTTCTTAAATATAGGTGAGGATTTATTTTGGTGTGAAATATTTTTGGGGAGGATTTTTTTTCAGTGGACATATAGAGAATTTCCTCTTCTCATGAAAATAATACTCCGAGATATATCATCTTTTAATTAGACAGAATCTATCCAAAGTCTTATAAGAAGGACCTGGCTCTTTTATATCAACATTTAAATAAAGTGAGAAAGTTGTCTGTTACTTCACCCACTGTAAAAGAATTCCAGCATTTTAAAATAAGTAAAATAACAGACTTCTGCTACTTTACTGTTTAATTTAGAGTGCTGATCTATTTCGATCTCAAGGGTTTCTGTCAAAATTCTTATATTTTTAGTGGATTCAGTAAAGTTTATTCTAAGCAGTATATGCTGGTATAATGGCTAAGAGCTTTACTGCACTGGCACAAGGTCTAGGACTTGATCCTGATTCCTGATGTTTTACCTCTGTCTGTATGAAGTCTGTATGTTCTTTCCATGTGTGCGTGTGTGTGTGTTTGTGTGTGTGTGTGTGTGTGTGTGTGTATGTGTGTGTGTGTGTGTGTGTGTGTGTGTGTGTGTGTGTGTGTGATTGTGGTGAGTATTTCTTTTCACTTCTCAAAAACATGCAGGCTGTTTCCTCTTGAAAGGTGGAAAGTATTAGGCTACCACAGAGAGGACTGCCATTGAGAGGACACCCAAAAATACAAAGAGTCATGGGCAGCAGCATTTGAAAAAATGTTGCTGAATTGGCACCTGGAATATGTACAATCAGACTAATGAAGATTCTGCATGATATACACTATTTACTGTATGAAGGGTATTTCAGCCGTAGAGCTGACATATGTGCATTTCACAGGTTGAAGCATGCATTGCTCAGCACATGCCTAGCATGCTATGAATTGACATGAACTCTACACTGAGCAGCTTTGCATGCAGTTCATTACAAAGGCACAGTGAGCACTGAATGCAGCACATGCTGCTCAGATGCTATGCTGCACCAGCAGAAAAACCCAGCAGATGGGTACTCTATATAATTACGTTGTGGGCCCAGTGTTAAGAGTTTTCAAGAGTGTGGATAAACACCAGATGCATGCTTTTAGCATTTCACACACTCTATCACTGGAATACGCACACACATGTGTATGCTTACATATGCAAGCATGTGTGTGTGTTGGGGAGCTATACTTGTATGCTCTAAAATCATAGCCTCTTTCTTCATCCATTCCCTCTCATGGGTATCCATTTGGAGTGATACAGAATCTATGATAAACATAGCATATGACATAATACAACATAACATAACAGAATTTATATAATGTAATGTAATGTAACATATCATGACATAAACTAGGCAGTAGAAGACTAGAATTTTTTATCAGTTTTGCCTTTTGTTGCTGCTAGTATTTTGTAGGTGCCCTTATAGGTTCATAGTCAAGTACCGGACAAATATAATACAGACCTTTCCAAGTAAAAACAATAAATCATATCAAAAATTTCCCTCTGGACTTGAGCAGGGTGACACAAGATGGATGGGGGAAGTATATGAGACTCCCCATGCAATTACCTAGGTTTAACTCTAAGGAGGCTGACATATTTTTCTGCTTGGCACGTAGTGGATGTTTGTTCCAAAGGTGGGACATGCATTGGGATATAAATCAGTTATGCAAATGCCTTTTCTTTATTTGTTAATTTATCTTTTTATCGACATTTTGATTTTTTAACAGGGCTTTTTATGAACTATTTGTTCTTAGAAGGAATAAGAGGCCAAGGAGTGTCAGGGCTTTTATCACTCAAAAGGCAGACACAGATCCCTGCTGAGGAGTTTACCAGAGACTGAGTACAGGGGAAGGGATGCCAATATGTCCAGGTAACTAAAGATCTTGAGGCTTAACCTTTGCAGTTAGGAATCTCTGGGTTTTGTAAATAGCACTGACATATTTCAACAAATGTAAACAGCAGTGATATATTTCAGCAAATTCATACCAAACATGGTATTATATTCAATAATGCATCAAATAAGATATGAGTAAAGGAGGATTTTAGGACTTCTTTGGTTCTAGAAAAGATGCCTTTGGGAATTATTTGATCCATCTACAGCTGTTCAAAAGTCAGGATGGCCAGATATGAGAAAATATTAACACAAATACCAAGATCCCTTATGACAATGTCTGATTGGAGGGGTGTGTTGCCTGTGTGGTATGATATAGATCTTTTTAATAAAATGAAATAGACCACATTCGCTCATGTTTAGTGTGAGACTTCTGCCC